>NC_053435.1:54784304-54816100 GCF_007990345.1 Gossypium hirsutum
AGACTCGATTGATCTAGGGATGGATTGGTTGACCAAGCATAGGGCAACGCTGGATTGTGCAGTTAAGAGGATGGTGTTAAGGACTGTTGAGGATGAAGAGGTAATGATTATTGAGAACGAAGAGATTACTTGTCCAATGTGGTATCGGCTTTGAGGGTTGAGAAACTGATGCGTAAAGGATGCGAGGCATATTTGGCTTTTGTAAGCCAAGTTGAACTGAGGATTTGACTGTGGAGACCGTCGGAACTGTTAGGGAATTCCGGGATGTTTTCCCAGAAGAGCTTCCTAGATTACCTCCGAATCGGGAAGTTGAGTTTGGAATCGATTTGCTGCCTGGAAGAGCTCCAGTATCCATTGCACCCTATAGGATGGCACCGAAGGAGTTAGTGGAACTGAAAGCTCAAATCCAGGAGTTGTTGGATAGAGGCTTCATTAGACCTAATGTGTCTCCATGGGGAGCATCGGTCCTATTTATGAAGAAAAAGGACGGGACGATACGCATGTGCATCGATTATCGCCAATTGAACAAACTGACGATAAAGAACAAATACCCACTTCCAAGAATTGATGATTTATTTGACCAACTTAGAGGAGCTTCGGTATTTTCCAGGATTGACCTTTGATCTGGATACCATCAGCTAAGGGTAAAGGAAATGGATATTCATAAGACAGCATTCAGAACTCGATATGGTTATTATGAGTTCCTGGTTATGCTGTTTGGGCTGACGAATGCACCTGCTGCTTTCATGGATTTGATTAATCGAGTATTCTAACCTTACTTGGACCGATTCGTGGTAGTTTTCATCGATGATATTCTGGTATATTCGAAAATCAAGGAGAAACATGAGGAGCATCTACGTATTGTGCTACAAGTGTTGAGAGAGAAGCAACTGTATGCGAAGTTTAGTAAGTGTGAATTATGGGTGAAAGAAGTGGCTTTTCTAGGTCATGCGGTTTCTGCTGGAGGAATTAGAGTGGATCCTCAGAAAATTGAGGCAGTTTTGGGATGGAAACCACCGAAGTCAGTATCAGAAATTCAGAGTTTTCTGGGTTTGGCAGGCTATTACCGAAGGTTCGTAGAGGGATTTTCTCTGATTGCTGCACCATTGACGAAACTGTTAAGGAAAGGGGTAGAATTTGTCTGGACTAAAAAACAGCAAAAAGCTTTTGACCATTTGAAAAAGGTCTTAACTGAAGTGCCAGTGTTGATTCAACCGGAGTCTGGGAAGGACTTCATTGTGTACAGCGATGTGTCGCATGTGGGGTTAGGATGTGTACTGATGCAAGAGGGTAAGGTGGTCGCTTATGCTTCGCGACAGCTTAAGCCTTATGAAGCGGACTACCCTACGCACGATTTAGAGATAGCAACAGTGATCTTCGCGTTGAAAATCTGGAGACATTACTTATATGGAGAAAAGTGTATCATATACACAGACCATAAGAGCCTAAAGTATCTGTTGACTCAGAAGGAGTTAAACCTTAGGCAACGAAGATGGGTAGTTTTGCTTACGGATTACGACTGTTCGATTGAGCACCACCCAGGTAAGGCTAACGTGGTGGCTGATGCGTTGAGTCGAAGGGTTGTTACTGATTTGGGAGCCTTGTTTGCGCATTTGAGTCTGTTCGACAATGGAAGCCTGTTGGTAGAATTGCAAGTGAGGCCTACTTGGACTGAGCAGATTAAAGAAAAATAGTTGAAGGATGATTCGTTAGTTCTTCGGTTTCGACAAGTTGAGAATGGTGAGAATGAGGATTTTGGAGTGAACACTGACGGAGTTCTGTGCTTTCGTGGAAGAGTTTGTATTCTGAAAGACCCTGAATTGAGGCGGTTAATTTTAAAAGAGGCTCATGGTGGACCCTGTGCCATGCATCCTGGAGGGAATAAGTTATATCGATATCTACGAGAGGTGTACTGGTGGCCTAGACTGAAACGGGAGGTGATTGAATTTGTTGGGAAATGTCTGACGTGCCAGCAAGTTAAGGCCGAACACCAATTGCCTGTTGGATTACTGCAACCAGTGAAAATTCCACTATGGAAGTGGGAGAAAGTAACTATGGACTTTGTGAGTGGGCTACCTTTGACACCCACCAAGAAAGATTCTGTGTGGGTAGTTGTGGATAGGTTAACAAAATCTACACATTTCATACCAGTTCGTACTGATTACTCACTGCAAAAATTGGGCAGGTTGTATGTGGCAGAGATAGTGCGACTGCATGGAGTGCCAGTGTCGATTATTTCTGATCAAGACCCTAGGTTTACATCTTGGTTCTGGCAGAAGTTGCAGGAGGCATTGGGTACACGATTGGATTTTAGTACTGCTTTTCATCTTCAGACTGATGGACAGTCGGAAAGTGTTATTCAAATTTTGGAGGATATGTTAAGAGGTTGTATCATCGATTTTCGTGGTAGTTGGGAGGACTACTTGCCATTGGCGGAGTTTGCATACAACAACAGCTACCAAACAAGTATTCAGATGGCTCCATATGAGGCACTTTATGGACGGAGATGTCGTACGCCTACGTGTTGGATGGAGTTGGGTGAACGACAAGTGCTTGGACTGGAGTTAGTGGCAGATACTAAAAGTAAGGTTAAGTTGATAAGAGATCGATTAAAGGAGGCATCTGATAGACAGAAGTCGTATGCGAATCTAAAGTGCAAAGAGATTGAGTTCGCTGTTGGGGATATGGTTTTCTTGAAGGTTTCACCTTGGAAGAAGATCTTGAGGTTTGGCAAGAAAGGCAAATTGAGTCCACGATTTATAGGGCCTTATCGGGTTCTTAAATGGGTAGGGCCAGTAGCGTATCAGTTAGAGTTACCACCGGAGTTGGACAGAATCCATGACGTCTTTCATGTGTCTATGTTGAGGCGATATCGATCGGATCCTTCACATGTTGTGCCAATAGAGGAGATTGAAGTAAAGACTGATTTGACCTTTGAGGAAGAGCCCGTGCAAATTGTGGATAGAGGGGTTAAAGTTTTAAGAAGGAAGTCGGTTCCGTTAGTAAAAGTACTGTGGCATAATCATGGAAGGGAAGAGGCTACCTGGGAGTCAGAAGAGACTATGCGTCAACAATACCCTCAATTATTTGGATTAGGTAAATTTCGAGGCCGAAATTTCTTTAAGGGGGTAGAGTTGTAACGCCCCAATTTTCGGGAATTCTGTGGATGTTGGAAATTTTTAAATTTTTGGTGTTCTGTCTACTTGGCGTAGACTTAATCAGGTTAGTGGGCCTCTAGAAGGACCAAGCTTAAGTTAAAACTCGGTAATTTTAATTAGTTTTGATTCCATAGGAAGAAAGGGTTCTGGTTAATTGGGCTTTTAAGTATTAATTGGGTAAAAATTAAACACCAGGAAGCAGGTCGCAAAGTGGCATGTGACGCCACTGGAGAGGCTATAAAGGTAGCGTGTGGGTGCTAGGGAGAACCAAGGTTCAAGTCACAATGAAAGCATATTAAGGGAATTATTTTTATGGTTGGAAAAGGTAAGTAATGGAACTCAAGTGAAAGACTGTCAAGAGGAGTTTAAATTGCTCAAGGGATTGAGTAAGGAGGGGATAAGGGAGAGGATTTAGGAGCTGATTAGGGAGAGCAGTATTGGCCGAATGGTGGACTCTTGGAGAGCAAGAGTTGGTCGGCCAAGGGTTTGCTTAGGGGGCAAATTTCGGCTAGGTTAAATGCCAAGTATAAATTCGGCATTTAGGGGTAAGTGTGCCATTTTTTTGACCATCTTTCCTCCTTCTCCTTTCTTTTATTTTTCTCTCCATCTACCTTCTCCTCTTCTTTTCTCCATAGCCGAATCCTTCTACAACTCTTCCCTACACCACTTCCTTACTATTATTTCTAAGCCTTATGGCCGAATATCACAAAAGTCGAAATCCCGAAGGTTCATAATGTCTGAGCCGAATTCTCCTAGCAAAACCTATTGATCTTTCTTCATCCTTTTTGATCAATTCTTTCTTTTTCTGAACCCCAAACCTCTATCAAAAAAGCCACTACAAAACCCTCACCTTTTCTTTACTATTGCAAAAAGCCGAAAACGCATAGCCTTAGGGTCATAGTCGAATTCTGAGATCTCTAAGGGCTCGAATTTTGTTATCATTTGAGGGGTTAGATCTGCATCAGAATCGAGTAGGAGTTAATTGGAATCATTGACCGAAGAAACTGGTGGTAAGTTTTCGAACCTAATCTTTATTTCAGGTTTTAGAAAAGCCAAAACCCACCTAAAGGTTAGGGAGGCTGTCGATTTGGGCTTGTAGCTCTAAGGGTTGTTATAATTGTTTTATTTTGGTAATAGTGTGATCTAGAGGCTACTGATAAAGGCTTGGACAAGTGGAACGACTGGATCTAAACCTAGTCGCTAATTTTGGCAAAGGTAGGATCGCTAGTGCCTAAGGTGTTTTTGGCCGAATATGGTAAGGGGGTTAATATGTAGTTCGTTTTAATAGTTAGATTAACATGTTAGTAATCCAATTATAGGCAGTTCGTGTGTGGATCTCGTCAGCATATCGTCGAAACAGGTGTGTAACTTCATAGTCTAGATCGGCAAAAGCCGAAAAGCCGAAATGCCGAAAAATCAGTATTTTGTGGACTTACGAGTGTGTGAATGCTCAAGAGGTAAATCGATTAACATTTTTGGTAAACTATAATGTTTAGACTGCGGAGTGCATGATTTCTGTGCCTTCGATGTTTTTAGGCTTTATGGGCCAAATTTAGGATAGTGGGCCAACGGGCCCAATTCGGTAAGAACCCTCGGTAAGTGTTTCTGTTAGTACGTGAAAGGTGGGAATATGAATGAAAACCTTTAAAACTGATAAAATTACTGAAATACTTTTATAGGTGGACAATTTATAGATTTACCCTTAGGAGTAAAATTACTAATATACCCCTAGGGTTAAGGTTGACCTGAATGCATGTTTGACTTTTATTATTTACTGCATGCCATGTTATTATTATCTGATGCATAGAACTGGGATACTGTTGGAGGAAGCACTGAAAGTGGCTTGTCCACGTACTGGAGGCTTTGCCTCAACTTACTGATAACTGAGCAGCAATGCTGCAACTGTTGAGTGTAGGGCTGGGTGGGTTGAGCTATTAAGCACATGGAGTGTAAGGCTGGTACGGGTGGAGTTTAGTGGTTGGTTGTAGGCTGGGTTGGGCTTGCATACACGAATATGTCTGATCTGTTCTGGAATGGGCCTCTGGGCCATATTGTTATCTGAAAATGGGGCTAAGGTCCAGTTTATTGTATTCTAAAAAGGGCTTCAGCCCAATACCCACTGTTATCTGCATGGGTTTAGGCCCATATGGGCTTGAGCTGACTTGGGCTTTGGATGGGTTTTCTTGCATACTGAGTTTTCCAAACTCACCTCTTTCTCTTCCATCCTTGCAGGTGAGCCCTAGTTGGTGGACTTGGAGCTGGGCGGGATTTAGAGTGGCCACGAAGATTAATTTCTATTTTCTTAGTTTCGCATTTATTATTTTGACTATTTTTATTCTGGTTTAAGTAGTAATAAGGCTGCTCTTCTTATTATTTTTATTATTTTGGGTTATTAAATTAGTTAGCTCTAGGGCGTGGTTTATAAAAGTTACTTATTTTCAAAATAACACAATAACCGAGCAAAGCTTCCGTAATGTAAACGTTTTCAAAAGAAATGAATATTTTAAACAGACTTAAACTTAATTAATTATTCATGGACTAGTAACAGGCTTAAAGTGTGGCAATGGATGTGTGCATGTCTAGGATTGGATCCGTGAAGAGCTTGGTACTTAAGCAGTCCAACAAACTCACCTCCTCTTTTCTGGCTTCCTACCTGGTGCACAGCTTCCATTCACTTTAACTTAAAACAAAACATTCTTCAAACCCTAAGAAAGATTTTTGGATAAAACATAACTTCTTTAGTAACATTCTCCATGTGACACGCTGAATTCAGTCGTAACGTCTGGGCCGGGTTTGGGGTGATACAGGTTCAGTGATAGAAGAAACATTAGCAGAAAAAAAAGGGTACGATATGGTAAATGAGAAGTAGAATAAAATCTAGAAGTAACATACTGACCTAATTCAAGTGCAGCAGTGGATTGGTTAGAACAAACATAGTCCTTCATCTATTGTAGTTGTTTAGGAAGGTAGGAAGTGCGAAATAACAAAAGTCTAGGTGTCGTTGACACAGTGGGTGACTTATAAGATGATGAAAAAGGTGGTACAGAGGAGGAATGAGGTGATGGAGAATCAGGTGGGATAGGTGAAGAATTAGGTGGTAAAGGTAGGTTATTAGGTGAAAAAAAAATGAAGTATCAAGCTCAAGAAAAGTATTACTATCTGTTGTACAGAAGAAAAAAAGAGAGTGGATAGAAAGTTTAAAAGGAAATATTGTTCATGAAAAATGACATCCCGGCTTACAAAAAACTTTTTGTGTTGAGGTTGAACAGAATGTATCCCTTTTGAATAGTAGAATATCCCATGAAAATCAATGGTATCACTCTTGCTGAAAATTTGTCACAATTATAAGGTGTGGTGGCATAGCAAAGGCAACCAAATACTTTTAAACACAAAAGATCGGGTGATTTTCTTTTTATAGAAAACCTCAAAAGGACCTTTCCAACCTAAAAGTGGTGTTGGTAAATGATTAATAAAAGAACAGGCTGTTAGGACACACTCAACCCAAAACTTGCTAGGTAAGTTAGACTAAAATTTTAAAACTCGAGCTATGTCAAGTAGATGACAATGTTTACACTCAGCCACCCCATTTTGTTGTGGAGTATGCGTACAAGAACTTTGATGTACGATACCCACGGTATGAAAAAATCAGACCGCTCACTCTTAAAAAATTCCCATCCATTATCACTCCGTACAGTTTTGACACTTGCTGAAAATTAATTTTTAATTATGACAAAAAATTGTCTGATTTGTACAAGAACATTACTTTTCAAATGTAAAAGATACACCCAAGTCATACGGGAGAAATCATCCACAATGGTCAAGAAATACCTATGCCTACTACGGGTTGAAATCCTATATGGGCCCCATAAGTCTAAATGAAGAATAGAAAACACTGCCTTAGCCCAAGTTTTGCTTATTGGAAAGGCGATCTAGTTTGCTTAACTAAAAGACAAACAGAACACTGAAGTATAGAAGTACTATCCAAAAAATTACATAATTGTAAAGGCATTCTACTTATCCTCGAAATAGAAGCATGACCAAGCCGGGAATGCCAAAGTAAGGACAAATCGGTAGTAGCAGTTGTGTTAGATGAAATGTTACCCTTGGTTACTGCTGAACTCGACAAAAAAGTAGGTTGAGAAGGCCGAAGGACGTACAGACCACTTGTTCTTTACCAATCCCTAACATCTTTCCACTTGAGAAGTCTTGAAATATGCAAAAATTAGGATAAAAGGAAATAGAACAATGTAGGTCTTTAGTGTGTTTAGAAATTGAAAGTAAATTGTAATGAAAGTATGGTATATACAACACATTAGCTAATTTAATACTAGGAGAAACAGTGCAAGAACCAATGTGTGTTATTAGCGAAGATGATTCAGTAGGTAAGCAAACACAAGATAGAGATACACATGGAACAGCTGATTCCAAACAGTGAAAGTTGGACAGCATATTTCTTGTGGCACCAGTGTCCAGAATCCATTCACAAGGTAAGACTATACCTGCCAAGCTAGTTTCTGCCAAACTCGTAGCAGGTGCCGACGAAGAGTCTTTGCTCAACAAATTCAATAGTTGTTGATATTGAGCTGATGTGAATACCGGTACTTGTACTTGAAGAGCACTAGATGAACCAGCTTCAACAACCTGAGCTACAGGTTCAACTGTAACCACACTATTCACAGAGCCAGCTGAATTATTTACCTTCTTCCTAGAGAACTTAAAATCAGAAAGATACCCAATTAGTTTGTAACAGCTCTCATTTTTGTGTCCCTTGATTTTGCAATGGTCACAAACACCATTAAACTGTTTCTTGTGAGTCATATAGCTGAATACATTAACGTTGGATCCGAGGCTACTGGTCTTGAAGCATGAAGTCTTTGAGACTCTTCCTGTACCAACATAGAATATGCCTGATTGACTGTAGGCAATAGGGTCATCAACGAAATTTGACTCCTAACAGCGCCATAGGTATCATTTAGACCTATCAAAAATTGGAACAATCATTGTTACACAATATGATTGGTGTTTTGCTTTGAGTGTCCACAACAACCACAAAAGGAAAAAGGAACCAGCACATCATGCTCATCCTATAACAATCTCAATTTAGTGAAATACACATATATAGATATAGTCTCATTGAAAATGGAAGGCAATCTCACGATGCAAGAAGAAAACTCGAGAGCCATCAACCTTGTTAAACCATTCACCATGGTTTGTCGAAACTACCTCAGCACTTGAAGCAAAAGCAACCATTGCCGAAAGATCCTTGCTAACAGTGTTTAAAATCCAAGACAACACAATGGCATTGCATCGATCTGATTGTGGATGCAATTCGGATGGCACTAAGTCTCTATAATAGGCACCATTGACAAGATCTAGCTTATTATTTGCCAACAACGTTATTCGCATAGCTCGGCTCCAAACAGTGTAATTTTCAGACCCAAGAAGATGATAAGAGACTAACTATGTACCTGGAGTACTGGATGGATGCAAGTACAATGGATGGTTGAAATCAACATTGAAATCTGATGGAATCATCATTCTCCCTCAAGTAGAGAAGACCAACAGCAGAGAAGCGAAAAAGCCAACGAAAGAAGAGAAATGTTCTCGCGACAGAAACTACTGAATAAAGATTGAAGAAGAGACACGCAGCTGCCGAAGAAAGCCAATCACCAGTGGCTCTAATTGAGACAACCGGTGGCTGCCGTTGAGCCGTGACAAATCGGTGGTGATCTTTGCATGATTTAGTTTGAGACTCAAAAATGATTAGGGCGTGAAACAGAAAAGGGGAAAAGTGAGGATTGCTTCAGCCAATCATGATACCTGAGTGGAAATGGGATAGAGTCACAATGGATTTTGTATCCGGTTTACCGTTGACACCAAGCAAGAAAGATGCAATCTAAGTTATTGTGGATAGATTGACTAAATTAGCTCACTTTTTTCCGGTTCGTACAGATTATTCTCTCGATAAGCTAGTTGAATTGTATGTTTTTTAGGTTGTGCGATTACACGGTGTGTCTATTTCTATTGCTTCAGATAGAGATCCGAGATTTACATCGCGATTTTAGAAGAAACTGCAAGATGCCTTAGGTACAAAATTACATTTCAGCACTGCTTTCCATCTGCAAATAGATGGCCAGTCCAAACTAGTCATTCAGATACTTGAGCATATGTTGAGATGTTGCATTCTCGAGTTCGAAGGTACATAGGAAAGATAATTACCACTGATTGAATTTACGTACAATAATAGTTTTCAATCGAGTATCAAAATGGCACCTTACGAGGCTTTGTATGATTGTAAATGTCGTACACCATTGTACTAGATTGACCTCAGTGAAAACAAGATACACGGGGTCGATTTGATTAGAGAGATTGAACAAAAAGTGAAAGTAATCCGTGAAAATCTGAAAACAGCATCAGATCGTCAGAAATCATATACGAACTTGAAATGAAAATATATAAAGTTTCAGATCAGAGATAAAGTCTTTTTTAAAAGTCTCACCACGGAAGAAAATTCTAAAATTCGGTCGTAAAGATAAATTGAGTCTGAGATTTATTGGGCCATATGAAATTATAGAGCATATCGGGCCGGTTGCCTATAGATTGTTGTTGCCACCTGAGCTAGAAAAGATCCACAATGTATTCCATGTTTCAATGCTTTGTAGATATCAATCTGATCCCTCACATGTGATTAGTCCGTCAGAGATTGAGATTAAGCCCGATATGAAATATGAAGAAGAACCGATTCGCATTCTGGCTCGCGAGGTTAAAGAATTATGAAATATGAAAATTTCGTTAGTTAAAGTACTATGGCATAAACATGGAGTTGAGGAAGCAACGTGGGAGCCAGAGGATGCAATGAAAGAGCGTTATCCGAATCTATTCACCGGTAAGATTTTCGGGGACGAAAATCCCTAAGGGGGAGAGTTGTAATAGCTCGATTTAGACCCTATCCGAACGGTGGTTTTGGGACCACGAATATGAGTTAGAAAAATATTTAAAATTTATTTTCCGTGTTTATTATATGTGAATTTATATGTGTGAAATTTTCGTCATTTATTTTTGTCGTTTGAATGCCCGATTTAATAAAAGGGCTTAATCGCGTAAAGTGAAAATCTTATGGTTATTTTTAAAAGGGCGAATTGATGATGTCTTTCTTATATGAGGTATTTATGGAATATTGATGGACGATTGTAACCTTAGAATATGTGTTTTAGTTATTAATTTTTAAAGGTTAAATATGTAAAATAATAAATAACATATATATGATATAATACACCATAATTAAAAGCCATGTTCTTTATATTTTCTCATGACTGAAACTAAAGAAAAGAAAAAGAAATAAAGAAAGCTTAGGTTCAGCCATTGTCCAAGCTTGATTCAAGATCAAGAACCAAAGAAATCAGATTTGGATCAGGAGAAAAATAAAGTTGTCGACTAGTCGTCCCGTTCCGTTTTTCATCGTCTGAGATTTTGGATTCAAGTTACGATCTCGGGGATCGTCAGTAAAGTCTATCACACTATCGACCGTTTTTTGGTACATTATAAGTTTTAACTTGACTTTATGCCATGTGTAAGCTAGGTTATGTTTAATAAGTTTAAAGTTGTGTATATATATTAAGCCATGTGAAAATGGCTAATATGTTAAGTGATATTTGAAACTTTAGTCATGTTTATATATATTATATGCTTTGAAAATGGTTGGTGATTTTGGATGTGTATATGAGGTTGATTTGGCTATGGTTTATGCATGGATAAAAGTATATGTGAATTTTGTTGATATGTTTGTTAAGATGTTATTATGTGATTTGGTGATAAATAATATTCAGTTAAATCCAAACATGGTTGGAGATTAATTTGGTATGTATATTATATGATATGTTTTATATTTATGATTGGTTTAATAAGTTATAAATATATATGTATATTCGAATGTGCAATAATCTTCATATTCAGTTTGTAATGAAAATGTATGAGTATAATTTGTCTAGTTAATTGAGCATGACTTGGTAATGAGGTAAATTGTTGAACACATGGTTGATTGTGTAATGGCTAGCTCGATACGATTTGTTATGGCAAGATGGAAATATGTTTTATGAATGAATGGTTGGTTAATTGAGCTAGCATAACGTGTATAATATTTAAGTTTAAATAATTATGAAATGTTATATTTAGTTAAGGTATCATTACGTGTGGTGTAATCTTATGTGATTAAATGGATAGCTGAATAGATGTGAAGTGAATTGGTCATGTATGTAACATCCCGAAATAGGGCCTAGTCTGAATAGTGGTTTCGGGACCACAAATTCGACATCAAAATATTTAGTTTATGATTATTATGAGGCCTAGAATATGAGAATATGCATGTGTTAAAGTTTCATGAAGAAATTCTTTGAGTAAGGTGTCCAATTGGAAATCAGGGACTAAATTGAATAAATTTTAAAACTTGAATTCTAGAAGAAATTTGTATGAAATTGCTTTAGATTATAAATTAGAAGGTCTTGGAGAGCATTTTTCCCAATTTCGAAGTTTTTGGAAAAAAATGGGCTTGTATGGATGAAATTTTAAAGAAAAGACTTAGGGGCATTTTGGTCATTTGGTATTTTAATGAAATAAAATGGGAAAAAGAAAGCCAAAATCAGCCATCTTCTTCCCCATAGCTGTCGAAATTCCTAGAGCTCCATAAGCTAGGGTAGTCCACATTTCAAGCTCAATAGTAAGTGCTCCCAAGCCCCGTTTTTAATGCTCTTTGTATTTTTGAAATCCCGGTAGCTTGCTCTCTCCATTTCTACCCATATTTCATGCTAGGGTTCTTGTTTAAAAATTTAACCATGCATGAGTTACTTGTATTTTGACGGATTATGGAGGGAAATGAAAGATGAATGTGTATTAAACATCTTTTCCTAGGTGATTTTCATGAAAAACCTTTATAGGGACTATTTTGCAAAAGTTGTAAAATGTGTGGTTGAAATGAGAAAATAATGGGAAATGTGGGCTGTCATAAGAGGGAAAAGTGTTCGGCTAGGCTTAGGTAAGATTGAAATTGCATGTGTTCCATTATACGGGCATAGGGACTAAATTGTAAAAAGGTGAAAGGCTAGGGGCAAAACGGTCAATTGGATTAGGGTGGAATTTTGACTTGAAATGTATAATGTAAAGTGTTAATGATTTAATTTTTTTGTAATTGACCCCGAGGAAAAAATTTCGGAGGTCAATCGAGGAAAACGAAAGGTTTCGGAATAACCGAAACACCGTTCCGAAACGATTGCCAGGTAAGTTTGGATAACTTAAGGTGAACTCCTAATATGCCTAATTATATGATTTATGAATGTATGATGTTTGCATTGGATGATGGCATAGAAATACATGAAATGTATCTTTGATAATGATTTGTTGAAAATGTCTCAGTTGAGGTTAAAAAGGGAATTCGATGGATAACCATAATTAACATGTGAATTGAGATCCTGCATGTGTTGCAGTAAGGGTTTAGCCCAGAAGGGTAATTTGTAGATCTCGATTATGAAAAGGATCTTGCCCAAACGGATGTTCCTTTGGATGATTGAGCCTCCTGAAGAATACATGTGCATTCTGGATTTAGCCCGGACGGGTAATCCGATCGGGGTCTGAATTTAGCCTGGACTAGTAATTTAGATCCGGGCTCAGTAAAGGTGTTTGTTAAAATAAGAGATTTAGCCTGGACTGGTAATCCCGACATCACCTTATGAGTTTACGATATGGGGGATTTAGCTTGGACTGGTAATCCGGCCATAAAATGTGAGGTTCACGGGAGTGCACACCTGATATAATATCCTTATGAATTGACAGTTAATGAATGTTCCATCGAGATTTCCTAAACACTCAACGGGATTAACATGAAATACATGTACAAAATGAATTGTTAAATGATGAGCTCATCTACGATAATTTATATGGTGCATTGTCGTGTGACTAACTCTTTGGTTGAGTGCATGTGATAGGGAACCATGTCTTACTTGTTGGTTTCTTTATCTATTATGGATCTATGCTAATTACTTGGTAAGTTTACCTTCCGGTTATTCGAGCTTACTAAGCATGTAAATTTTTACCCCTCGCTTTTCTCTATTTTTTTTCAGAGCTCAAGAACTTGTGAGGATTGGAAGACGATAGGAAAGTCAGCACACTATCATCTAGCCCAGCTTTGGTATAAAGACATTTCTATTTTGTTCAATGGCATGTATAGGGTTTTGAGTATTTTGTTATATGTGTCATTTGATTTGCCAAATGAAGGCATGTAAAGATGTATCTATCTTTTTGTATATGCCATTGGAATTGGCTCAATCGAAGTAGGCTATGACCTACAAATCCAAGCATGTTTATACTCTTATATGATGGGTTGCTATAATTGGCAATGAGTTACCAAAACGAGCCAAATTTTGAATGAATTACAATAATTGGCAAGGTCATTTACAAAGGTATAATTATGTTTTATTTTGTATTTGGTAACCATTAAGCATAAGAAGTAAAAAGGGGTGACCAAAAGGCTTGGGAAATAGCCTATTAGGGTCTACATGGTTGGACACACGGGCGTGTGTCTAGGCCGTGTGTGACACACGACTCACTCCCATAGGTGTGTGCTATGGCCGTGTGTCCCCTGCACTTAAAATTTTAGGTCGATGTAGTACACGAGCAGGCCACATGGTTGTGTGCCTTAGCCGTACTTAAAAGACAGTATTGAACACGTCTAGGCCACACGGGCGTGTGCCGAGGCCATGCTGAAAAGTCAGTGTTGCACACGGACTAAGGGTACGGGCGTGTCCCAAACCACATGGGCGTATGTGACCACACGGTCTATACCCACACGGGCATGTGGAGCCCTATGGCATGAATTTTCCAAGTTTTTCTTATGTTCTCGGTTTAGTCCCGAACCATTTCTAATGTATGTTTTGGGCCTCATGAGCCTGTTCAAGGGACATAAAGCATGTGAACGAAAAGTTTCATGTTAAAAGAAATTTTATGGTTTAGATTTATATGCGTATGCTTGAATTAAGTCTAGTAGCACCTCGAACCCTATCCCGGCGTCAAATTCGGGCAAAGGGTGTTACAATGTATATGTAATTTAGTATAAAGTTTAGATATAATTCTTAGTTTATGAACTATAATATGAAATAAATTATTATTTGTGTCCGAAGATGGTTAATGATGATATGGTGATTTGTGTTTGAACTTGGTGAAATATGGTTGTGCTTATAATATGTTAGGTTGTATATTAATATGTAAATGTGACTTGCCATAATGCTTTATTTGGATATGCTTCTATATATATATACACATACATCCGAATGGATGTTTTTAATTTGCATTAATGTACAAAACAAGTAAATTCATATTGACTATTATATCAATTCCGCGTAAATGATTGATAAGTTTAATTTTGAAATTTGTTTTGTTTGATGTATAATTTATACCTATGCTAAAGCCATATAATGATTGGTTACTATTTCAATTAATGAAATAGATGATTTGTTATATGTTTTGTATATATAATTTGTTTTGATATATGTTAAATTAAATTTTGAATTGTGAAATGTAAAGAATATATGTATGAACTGTGATATGACCAGTAATACCGCAAAACCCTAATCTTGCGACGGATACGGGTTAGGAGGTTACAGATATACCCTAGGGTAAAAGCTATAAAAAGCCATAGGAGGAAACCCTAAATAATGAACAAAAAAGGAAGAGATCCTTAGGCAAAAATAGGGGGTAGCTACTGAGTTGAGACGGAAAGAGGAAGATGAAAGCAATCTCTCTCAGCCACCGCAGGACACTGTACCGCTAGAGGGTGAATTGGACATGCGAAAGCTATCTTCCTGAAGTCTTCCGTATTTCTTACTTTGTTCTTCTATGAATTGAATGATAAAAATGGTGTTGGATGTTATTTTGGTTTTGAATTTTATGTGCCAACCCATGAGCTAAATCTCATCAGGTTCGGATTACATGATGAAACTTTTATTTTCTTTAATGGTTGAAACATAGATCCGAATCAATTTACTGTTTCATTCAATTGATTTATTTCTAAATTGTATGCGTGCAATCCCTAAACATAGACGACTGTTAGATATGCACATAAGCTAATTTAATTCTGAAAAGGTTGGGTTAGTTGGATTGATATTGAATGATATGAGCAAGTACTCGACAGATACTTGTAGTAGACTCTAGACATAAAGCAACATTCGTATAGAAGGAGAACAATGCAAGGTACCATATTAAGGGCTATAGACATGGGCAAGGTAACTTGATGTTTATGCTCTTGAAATGTAACACCCCGTACCCGAGACCGTTGTTGGAGTCGAACACGAGGTATTTACGGACTTATTTCATTGACTTACACAGTTCATTTTTTTTATTTCCAGACAAGCTGGCTAACTGCATCATAGTCACTTTAGAAATCATATCTCGAGTTTCGAAGCTGGAAAACTGATTCCGTAAATTTTTCCTGAAACTAGACTCATATATTCATCTACAACTTTTTTTCTAGAATTTTTGATCGGGCCAATTAGTACAGTTTATTAGTTAAAGTCTCCCATATTTTAGGGTTAGACTGCTCTGACCTTCATGCATTACGACTTATATAGCTCCCTGTACAGGGCTTCAATACTTATTCCGTTTGTTTCTAATGAAACTAGACTCAAAAATAAATCTATACATATATGGCATGACTTCTAATTATCTCTGGTTAATTTATAGTGAATTTCTAAAGTCAGATCAGGGGATCTAGAAATCGCTCTGGCCCTGTTCCACGAAAACTTAAATATCTCTTAAAATACGACTCATATGATCGTTTTGCTTCTTCCATATGAAAGTATATTTATCAAGGTTAGATTACATAATTTATTCACTATTTAATTCCATTCCTACTATTTTTAATGATTTTTCAAATTTACATCACTGCTGCTGTCAGCATCTGCCTTTAAGGTAGACTTTACCTATTTCATAGTTTCCATGATTCAACTAGCCCTTTAGCATATATAGCACAAAATATGATCATGATTAACCATTCCAATGGCCAATCATTGCCAAGCATATCCACACCTCTCAATAACCATATACATACAAAATGATTATATCACTATGCTCAAAATATATAAGCCATTTTCGCATGGCTATCCAAATATATACAACACCAAAGTACTTGACTAATAACAAAAGGGCAGTCCTATACATGCCATTAGCAGAGTTCAACTAAAAGAGTACCAAAAGGGCTTTGATAGTGTGGACGACTTCGACTTTGACAATCCCGAGTCCGATAGCTGACGAACCAAAATCTATAAAACAGAGAATCAAAGAAACGGAATAAGCATTTAATGCTTAGTAAGTTTTGAGCAATGAAATTAGGCACAATTGAAGTATAGCATTCATATGACTAAACAGATAATTTCATATACACACATTCTCAAAATCATACCTACTTCACATTACCAACCCTTATACTCATACATAAGAGATCAACTTAACCAAAAGCCGGAAGCTCATTAATCGACTGAGCGAATACTATTTAAAAGGAATCAACTAATCCAATGCATATACGAAACATACCTCATCGTTGGGATTTTATGAGCATATTAATTGAAATTATTACAGCAAGATCGCTCATTCCCAAACCAAGTACCTTCGGGATTTAACCGGATATAGCTACTCGCTCAAATGCCTTCGGGACTTAGCCCGGATATAGTAGTTCGCACAAATGCCTTCGGGACTTAGCCCGGATATAGTAACTCGCACAAATGCCTTCGGGACTTAGCCCGAAAATAGTAACTCGCACAAATGCCTTCGGGACTTAGCCCGGAATTAGTAACTCGCACAAATGCCTTCGGGACTTAGCCCCGTTATCATCCAAATATTCATGCACATATCAGTAAATCATGACACATCTTTATTTCATTTTCATAACTAGAATTCAAACACATGTCAATTATTAAGCATTCCCATTTTCGGCTCAATAGCCACATACAAACAGCATGATTTGGTTTGCTTTATGCCATGATCTCTATGCACATACGGCTACCCATCATACGTATAGACTAATTAACTCAACATATAATTCAAGTAGAATCATTATATCACCGTATATTTGTTATGCTTATACGTCATGACTTAATCAAATCGTAACCTAAGTTTCATTACTCGAAAACTTACCTCGGATGTTGTCGAACGATTTCAACGACTATTCGATCACTTTTTCCTTCCCTTTATCGGATTAATTCCCCTTTGCTCTTGAGCTTAATTTAACAAATAAATTGATTTAATCATTTGAACATCAAAAAGAGAAACTCAAGGTACTTAACCCATATATACATTAGACATTAGAGTCACATATATATGAAATCATGAATCAACTCAACATATTAGCCCACACTCTCTTTTAGCCGATTATCTAAGCCAAGATAAAAGCATCAATATGCCTGCCTCTAACCGAATACATGCAACACCAATCTACCTCATGTGGCCGAATATGCATGTCTATGTTGAGGCCGATTATATGCTTAATACTTCCTACAAATATGGTTACTTGTATTGACTACATACCATTTTGTTTCAAGTTCAAAACTCGGCTAATACACATATATACACTAGTAATCAAATACTAACATTTGCACTTCACCTTACTACCAATTCTCATCTACTTCCTACCATGGCCGAATGCATCAAGACACCATACCATTTCAATTTTGGTCATGGGTTAAACAAAGAACTTAATGTCTAACTCAAAAATGCTAAAAAGAAAATCCAAGAGTCATCAATCACCATCACATGTATCATTACAAAGCTTCACACTTAGCATGCAAATGACATCAACACAAGTCCACCTTAGCCGAAACTTAACTCATCTTCATGCCTCATCACCACAACATCAAACACCAACCAAGAAGACAACACCCATGGCCGAATATCATCTCCATCTCATAGCAAAGATTTAAACCATGGGCTAGGTAGAACTCAAGCTAACAACTAAAAATATGCATGAATCTCATGGAACAACATCAACATACCTTAGTCTAGTGAACCACCATAGCCGATTTTCTCCCAGCTCTTTCCCTTCTTTTTCTTTCTTCTATTCGGCCAAGTTGAACAACATGAGAACTTTTTCTTTTTTTTTCTTCATCATTTTCCTTTTCATTATTTTATTACCATGCTCCTTATTTTGTCATTCCTCCCATGAAACACTAACATAACATGTTTATAATACCTTTTTACCCATAGCATGGCTGGCCACCATCCCAAGTTTGGGGTATTTTGACATGCAAGGACAACATTTTCTAGCATGCATCAATTGGCCACTTTAACATTTGCCTAGCACATTTCTAAATTTTCTCACACAAGTCCTATTTAGCAAAATTCACTTACAATTAACAAAATTCAAACATGAAATTTTCACACATGCCTATATACATATAATAAGCATCAAATATAATGGTTAATTATTTTTATGACTCGGTCTTATGGTCCCGAAACCACTTTCCGACTAGGGTCAATTTAGGGCTGTCACAACTCTCCCCCACTTAAGAAATTTTTGTCCCCAAAAATCGTACCGGTAAATAGGTTTGGGTATAGTTCTTTCATAGAGTTCTCGGTCTCCCAAGTAGCTTCTTCCATCCCGTGTTTGAGCCATAACACTTTTACTAAAGGAACCTTTTTGTTTCGTAACTCTTTCACTTCACGAGCCAGGATACGAATCGGTTCTTCTTCATAACTCATATCGGGTTGAATTTCAACCTCTGATGGATTAATTAAGTGCGATGGATCAGATCTATAACGTCGAAGCATAGAAACATGAAAGACGTCGTGAATCTTTTCAAGTTCAGGGGGCAAAATCAATCTATACGCAACTGGACCGACTCGTTCAGATATTTCATATGGCCCGATGAACCTCAGACTCAATTTGCCCTTACGCCCAAATCTGAGTATCTTTTTCCAAGGTGAAACTTTAAGAAACACTTTATCTCCCACCTGATACTCAATGTCCTTTCGTTTCAAATCCGCGTACGACTTCTGACGATCTAATGCTGCCTTCAGACTTTCACGAATTATTTTTACTTTCTACTCAGCATCTTTAATCAAATCAACTCCGAAAATTTTACTTTCACTGAGCTCGGTCCAAAACAATGGTGTACGGCATTTTCGACCGTACAAAGCCTCGTAAGGCGCCATTTAATGCTTGACTGAAAATTATTGTTGTAAGCGAACTCAATCAAAGGTAGATACCGTTCCCATGAACCACTAAACTCAAGGATGCAGCATCTCAACATATCCTTGAGTATCTGAATTATCCGCTCGGATTGACCATCGGTTTGGGGATGAAAAGCGGTGCTAAAATGCAACTTGGTACCCAAAGCTTCTTGCAATTTCTTCCAAAATCACGAGGTGAATCTCGGATCTCTATCCGACAAAATAGAAATGGGTACCCCGTGTAATCTCACAATCTGAGAAACATACAATTCAGCTAGTTTATCCAGTGAATAATCCGTACGTACGGGAATAAAATGAGCCGACTTAGTCAGTCTATCAACAACAACCCAAATCGCATCTTTCTTACTTGTCGACAATGGCAACCCAGACACAAAATCCATCGTGACTCGATCCCATTTCCATTCAGGTATCATGATCGGCTGGAGTAAACCCGTAGGCACTTGATGTTCCGCTTTCACTTGTTGGCATATTAAACACTTCAAAACAAAATCGGAAATGTCTCGTCTCATACCATGCCACCAAAACTGACATCTCAGATCGTTGTACATTTTCGTGCTCCCCGGGTGAATTGACATTCGGCTACTATGAGCTTCGTTCAGAATCATCGAAATAAGTTCTGAATTTCTTGGAACACACAAACGACTTCTGAACCTCAAACAATCGTCATCAATTTGAAACTCTGATTCCCTATCCGAAACACATTCAGCCCGTTTTGCAACCAATTCATTATCAACTTTCTGAGCTTCACGAATTTGATGAATCAACAATGGTCTAGCCTTTAATTCTGCTACTAACACATTGTCGGATAGAACAGACAAGTGTACATTCATCGCTCGTAAAGCAAACAGTGATTTACGACTCAAAGCATCCGCAACCACATTAGCCTTTCCCGAGTGATAGTCAATGACAAGCTCATAATCTTTTAACAACTCAAGCCAACGTCTTTGTCGCAGATTCAAGTCTCTTTGAGTCATCAAATATTTGAGACTTTTGTGATCCGAATATACATGGCACTTCTCACCAAATAAGTAATGTCGCCATATTTTCAAAGCGAATACGATGGCAGCCAGTTCGAGATCATGGGTTGGATAATTTTTCTCATGTGGCTTCAGTTGCCTCGACGCATAAGCTACAACTCGACCTTCTTGCATCAATACAGAACCCAACCCAAGTAAGGATGCATCACTGTAAATGACGAACTCCTTGCCTGATTCGGGCTGCACTAGTACTGGAGTTTCCGTCAAATGAGTTTTCAATTGATCAAAACTTTTCTGACACTTTTCTGTCCATTTAAACTTAACATCTTTCTGAAGTAGTTTCGTCATTGGTGTGGCTATCATCGAGAAACCTTTTACAAACCGTTAGTAGTAACCGGCAAGTCCCAAAAAGCTTCGAACCTCAGTAATATTTATCGGAGGCTTCCAGTTAAGTATGGCTGAAATTTTGCTCGGATCAACTCAACTACCCGATGCGGATACCACATGACCCAAGAAGCTCACCTCTCTTAACCAGAACTCACACTTACTGAACTTAGCATATAACTGCTTATCTCGTAAAATCTGCAACACTAATCTCAGGTGCTCAGCATGCTCGGTTTCATCTCTTGAGTAGACCAAGATGTCATCAATAAACACAACTACAAACCGGTCCAGATACTGTCTGAAGACCCGATTCATCAGATCCATAAATACCGCAGGGGCATTAGTGAGCCCAAACGGCATCACTAAGAACTCATAGTGACCGTATCTCGTTCTGAAAGCTGTTTTGGGTATATCCGAATCTCGAATTCGCAACTGATAATAACCCGATCTCAAATCTATCTTTGAAAACACTGAGGCTCCCTTTAGTTGATCAAACAAATCGTCAATGCGTGGTATCGGATATTTATTCTTTATTGTCACCTTATTCAGCTGACGATAGTCGTTGCACAACCTCATGGTTCCATCCTTCTTTTTCATAAACAATACTGGTGCACCCCAAGGTGAGAAACTTGGTCGAGCGAAACCTCTATCCGTCAACTCTTGCAACTGAGCTTTCAATTCCTTTAATTCTGTTGGTGCCATACGATACGGAGCTATCGAAATCGGTGTAGTCCCAGGTACAAGCTCAATACCAAACTCTACCTCCCGGACAGGTGGTAAACCCGGTAATTCTTCAGGAAAAACATCCAGATATTCACAAACCACCGGCACAGATTCAGGCTTCTTTTCTAACTCTTTGTCATCAAGTACATACGCAAGGAATGCTTCGCACCCCTTTCTTACATATTTCTGAGCCAACATCGATGATATTACAGCTGGCGACCCATTCAAGTCAGTAGACTCAACTCGAATCATCTCATTATTTGCACACCTCAAATCGATAGTTTTTCTTTTGCAATTCACAACTGCATCGTGAACGGTTAGCCAATCCATACCGAGGATAACATCAAATTCATCAAACGGTAAAAGCATCAAATTGGCCGGAAAGCAGGAACCTCTGATTTCTAAGGGACATTTCTTACACACTTTGTCGACAAGCACATAACGACCCAAGGGATTTGACACCCGAATTACGAACTCAGTAGACTCAACAGGTAAAGTCTTACCGGTTGCTAAGGTTTCACATATATAAGAATGAGTAGAACCAGGGTCAATCAAAGCAATCACATTAGTATCAAAGAGAGTGAAAGTACCAGTAATAACATCAGGCGAAGAAGCATCCTCGCGTGCACATATAGCATAAGCTCTAGCAGGCGCACGAGCCTCAGATCTGGTTGTAGCATCTTTAGATCCTCCCTGACCACCACTAGCATTGCCCGTGTTTCTAGACGGTCTACCCCGAGCAGTAGTAGCACCTGGTTTCCCACTCTGATTTACATTTTGTTCAGACAGTCTCGGGCAATCCTTGATAAAATGGTCAGCTGATCTGCATTTATAACAGGAGCAGTCATGGAATCTACAACTCCCCGAATGCCATTTACCACAATACTGGCACTCCGTTCTATCTCGACGATCGTTTCCAACACTGGCGACCGAAGTGACTCGTGTACTCACAGGGGGTCGGTCACGATCTCGTCTAGAAAAACCCGAAGTGTCTCTAGACCGGCCTAAGTCATCTCTAAATTTCTTCGATGACTGTTGGAAGGGCTTTCCTGAAGATCTCTTACGAAACTCCTTTGCTCCCATATCAGCTTTCCTTTTCTCCTTACTGAGCTCCTCGGCTTTGCAAGCTCACTCGACAAGTACCACAAATTCTCAGATTTCTAAAATGCCAACATACAGCTTTATATCATCATTCAGTCCATCTTCGAAACGTTTACACATCACAGCTTCTGAAGAAATGCATTCTCATGCGTACCGGCTAAGCCTCACAAATTTTCGTTCATAGTCGGTAACCGACATGGAACCTTGTTTAAGTTCAAGAAATTCCTTCCGTTTTTGGTCAATGAATCTCTAACTAATATACTTCTTTCAAAACTCGGTTTGGAAAAACTCCCAAGTTACTTGCTCTCTGGGCACAACAGAAATCAACGTATTCCACCAATAGTAGGCAAAATCACGTAGCAAGGAGATAGTACACTTTAAGCATTCATCGGGTGTGCAAGATAGTTCATCAAGTACCCGAATAGTGTTATCCAACCAAAATTCAGCTTGCTCGGCGTCGTCGCTGTCCATAGCTTTAAATTCAGTAGCCCCGTGTTTTCAGATTATGTCAACTGGGGGCTTATTTGACCTTATTTGGTCAGTGACCGGAGGCATTGCAGGTGCGGGGGTTGTATTAGTCGGGAATGGGGGTTGTGGAACAGCCGTATTAGTTCGAATGTATTGGTTGAACCAATCATTCATCACGCTATAAAAAGCTTGTCTAGCTTCATCGTTCGAATTACTAGCAATAGGTTGAGAGTCCGCCGGCGCTGTCCCTTGCGCGGGAGCAGGCGCTACACTCTCAAGATCATCAGCTACCGCTCAGTTGGGATCGAGATCCATTACTATAAATAAACACATTTTCAATTGTCAGAAATCACCACACTATCAAATAATCGCAAAATGGCATGTATAGCTAGACCCAAACGTATTACGGTAGTCCTAGAATCGACTAAACCATAGCTCTGATACCAATAAAATTGTAACACCCCGTACCCGAGACCGTTGCCGGAGTCAAACACGAGGTATTTACGGACTTATTTCATTGACTTACATAGTTCATTTTTTTTTATTTCCAGACAAGCTAGCTAACTACATCACAGTCACTTTAGAAATCATATCTCAAGTTCCGAAGCTCGAAAACTGATTCCGTAAATTTTCCCTGAAACTAGACTCATATATCCATCTACAAATTTTTTTCTAGAATTTTTGCTTCGGCCAATTAGTACAGTTTATTAGTTTAATCTCCCCTGTTTCAGGGTTCGACTGCTCTGACCTTCATGCATTACGACTTATATATCTCCCTGTACAGGGCTTCAATACTTATTCCGTTTGTTTCTAATAAAACTAGACTCAAAAATAAATCTATACATATATGGCATGACTTCTAATTATCTCTGGTTAATTTATAGTGTATTTCTAAAGTCAGATCAGGGGATCTAGAAATCGCTCTGGCCCTGTTCCACGAAAACTTAAATATCTCTTAAAATACGACTCATATGATCGTTTTGTTTCTTCCATATGAAAGTATATTTATCAAGGTTAGATTAAATAATTTATTCACTATTTAATTCCATTCCTACTATTTTTAGTGATTTTTCAAATTTACATCACTGCTGCTGTCAGCATCTGCCTTTAAGGTAGACTTTACCTATTTCATAGTTTCCATGATTCAACTAGCCCTTTAGCATATATAGCACAAAATATGATCATGATTAACCATTCCAATGGCCAATCATTGCCAAGCATATCCACACCTCTCAATAACCATATACATACAAAATGATTATATCACTATGCTCAAAATATATAAGCCATTTTCGCATGGCTATCCAAATATATACAACACCAAAGTACTTGACTAATAACAAAAGGGCAGTCCTATATATGCCATTAGCAGAGTTCAACTAAAAGAGTACCAAAAGGGCTTTGATAGTGTGGACGACTTCGACTTTGACAATCCCGAGTCCGATAGCTGACGAACCAAAATCTATAAAACAGAGAATCAAAGAAACGGAATAAGCATTTAATGCTTAGTAAGTTTTGAGCAATGAAATTAGGCAAAATTGAAGTATAGCATTCATATGACTAAACGGATAATTTCATATACACACATTCTCAAAATCATACCTACTTCACATTACCAACCCTTATACTCATACATAAGAGATCAACTTAACCAAAAGCCGGAAGCTCATTAATCGACTGAGAGAATACTATTTAAAAGGAATCAACTAATCCAATGCATATACGAAACATACCTCATCGTTGGGATTTTACGAGCATATTAATTGAAATTATTACAGCAAGATCGCTCATTCCCAAACCAAGTACCTTCGGGATTTAACCGGATATAGCTACTCGCTCAAATGCCTTCGGGACTTAGCCCGGATATAGTAGTTCGCACAAATGCCTTCGGGACTTAGCCCGGATATAGTAACTCGCACAAATACCTTCGGGACTTAGCCCGAAAATAGTAACTCGCACAAATGCCTTCGGGACTTAGCCCAGAATTAGTAACTCACACAAATGCCTTCGGGACTTAGCCCGGAATTAGTAACTCGCACAAATGCCTTCGGACTTAGCCCCGTTATCATCCGAATATTCATGCACATATCAGTAAATCATGACACATCTTTATTTCATTTTCATAACTAGAATTCAACACAAGTCAATTATTAAGCATTCCCACTTTCGGCTCAATAGCCACATACAAACAGCATGATTTGGTTTGCTTTATGTCATGATCTCTATGCACATACGGCTACCCATCATACGTATAGACTAATTAACTCAACATATAATTCAAGTAGAATCATTATATCACCGTATATTTGTTATGCTTATACGTCATGACTTAATCAAATCGTAAACTAAGTTTCATTACTCGAAACTTACCTCGGATGTTGTCGAATGATTTCGACGGCTATTCGATCACTTTTTCCTTCCCTTTATTGGATTTAGTTCCCCTTTGCTCTTGAGCTTAATTTAACAAATAAATTGATTTAATCATTTGAACATCAAAAGAGAAACTCAAGGTACTTAACCCATATATACATTAGACATTAGAGTCACATATATATGAAATCATGAATCAACTCAACATATTAGCCCACACTCTCTTTTAGCCGATTATCTAAGCCAAGATAAAAGCATCAATATGCTTGCCTCTAACCGAATACATGCAACACCAATCTACCTCATGTGGTCGAATATGCAAGTCTATGTTGAGGCCGATTATATGCTTAATACATCCTACAAATATGGTTACTTGTATTGACTACATACCATTTTGTTTCAAGTTCAAAACTCGGCTAATACACATATATACACTAGTAATCAAATACTAACATTTACACTTCACCTTACTACCAATTCTCATCTACTTCCTACCATGGCCGAATGCATCAAGACACCATACCATTTCAATTTTGGTCATGGGTTAAACAAAGAACTTAATGTCTAACTCAAAAATGCTAAAACGAAAATCCAAGAGTCATCAATCACCATCACATGTATCATTACAAAGCTTCACACTTAGCATGCAAATGACATCAACACAAGTCCACCTTAGCCGAAACTTAACTCATCTTCATGCCTCATCACCACAACATCAAACACCAACCAAGAAGACAACACCCATGGCCGAATATCATCTCCATCTCATAGCAAAGATTTAAACCATGGGCTAGGTAGAACTCAAGCTAACAACTAAAAATATGCATGAATCTCATGGAACAACATCAACATACCTTAGTCTAGTGAACCACCATAGCCGATTTTCTCCCAGCTCTTTCCCTTCTTTTTCTTTCTTCTATTCGGCCAAGTTGAACAACATGAGAACTTTTTCTTTTTTTTTTCTTCATCATTTTCCTTTTCATTATTTTATTACCATGCTCCTTATTTTATCATTCTCCCATGAAACACTAACATAACATGTTTATAACACCTTTTTACCCATAGCATGGCCGGCCACCATCCCAAGTTTGGGTATTTTGACATGCAAGGACAACATTTTCTAGCATGCATCAATAGGCCACTTTAACATTTGCCTAGCACATTTCTAAATTTTCTCACACAAGTCCTATTTAGCAAAATTCACTTACAATTAACAAAATTCAAACATGAAATTTTCACACATGCCTATATACATATAATAAGCATCAATATAATGGTTAATTATTTTTATGACTCGGTCTTGTGGTCCCGAAACCACTTTCCGACTAGGGTCAATTTAGGGCTGTCACATAAAAGAAGTAGACCAATTTAGAACTCTTTTGAGCAATAACCAAGTATGATTTTGCTGAGGTATTACTGATAGTAAGGGTAAATTCTTAGTAATCCTTACCTTCCAAATCAACATCGTATGTCCTTTATTCTTTGTCATAATAACTTTTCACATCATTATTAGTTATTTACTTGATTTTTACATAATATTCCCATAGTAATTATCATAATTGCCATTACATTTCAACTCTTGTTTTGCCATAACATTTCCAAGTATTCATTAATTCTGTATATTACATACATCATTATTCTTTTAATTTCCATTGCATACTTACCATAGCTTTACCATAGCATTAATTGCATTATATTATAATAACTTGACCACTTTTGTGCCTCAATCCGATCCTTGTGAGAACGATACTCACTTATCGCTTTATTACTTGATTCGATGTGTATACTTGCACAAATCGTATATCATTTCACGTGACACTATCTACTTCACAATGAAAGCTACCTTGATGTAGGTCCCTTGATTTGGATGGTTAACAGGTTGTACTTCTTCCATGTCTTCATCACCACTATTGTCCTTCTGGTTCCTACAAACAATTGATTGAGCTAAACCTTCCGGATGGAGAGGATGAGGTAAACTGGTACCCTTGGAAACATCTTTGGACACTCATAGTTCTACAATTAGTTGCTCGTTATTAGCATTCTTCAAATCTAATAGTCATTGGCACTCTTGTTGCTCTTGAAACTAATGTTGTTGGACTAGAAGCCATTCTTCTATGAGACGCATCTTCTTCTGCATCTCTTTGGCTTGGTGTTGAGGGCCAGAGGCTTGTTTTTGTTGGGAGATTCGATTGACATGGGTGGTAGTGGCAGTGGTTAAGAGGGAGGAGTCACTAGATGGGAGAGAATCTATTGCAAGAGTTAGTCCTTATGATCTTGAAGAGGGGTTTTAGAAAGAGGTTGGGTACCTAGGGTAACTAGTGGGATGGCTATAGCAGTGTCAACCAGGGGAAAAAAGAGAGAAGCATTAATGGAGGCGATAATTGGGTACAACCCTCAAGAGGCTTGAGAGTTGATTAGTTATTGTTTGAGTGGTAGAAAGATGGTTTTGGCTTGAAGGGAGCTCATTGTTAATGAGGCTGCCACTAATTGCTAGAACGGAGGAGTTGGTAGGGTTGCTGGACTTGGTGGGCTTTATGGGGTTGTGAGTAGCATCATTTTAAGATGTTGGCATCGTATGGTCCACATACCACACCAATTATTGATACAAGGACAACAAAGGAGGAGAGTAATAAGGAGATAGGAAGGAGTAAGTGGAGGTTCTGTGGAGGCCGGTTCACTAAAGGAGGCGGAGAACCAGAAAGGAATAAGAGGAAAAGCTGATTGTTTGGAGAGAGAGAAAGAGAGAGAGTATTTGGGCAAAGTAACTTTAGGGCTAAAAAATCAATCCCTTTTTCAATGTTGGAAGGGTATTTATAAGAGAGGTTTGTAAACTGAAAAATATATAGGATTTTTCCTATGTAATTTATCACCTTTTTACTTCAATTCATTGTTAAAACTAAGTCATTGTTTAATAAATTATTGAAATATGTGAAAATATGAAATTAGGACATAGAAATTATTAAATGTGATTTATGCTTTATTATATAGTTTTCATGCATAAAATGGTTTATTTTATATTGATTTGTAATATTACATTTTTTAAGATATAAAATGGGTCATCCATGATTAAATTAAATAATAAATATAAAATTATATTTAATAAATCATTTTAAATATTTCATCAATAATTTGGGTTGTAATTAATTATTTAAATTGGATAAATTTTATTCTTTGATTCTTTAACTTATTGATTTATTTTGGACAGGTCTGATAGCTTGTTGGATTATAAAATTTTCCAAATTGAAGACCAAGTCAACCCAAATTTAGCTGCACATGGCTGTTCACTTAAACACTTTTTGGTTTAATTACACAAGGTCCTTGCATTGTTGAAGAATTAGAGATTTGCCTAAAGATTTACATTAGATCGAGTCTCAGTCCTGAGTTATTATGGCATTTAAATTGCTTAAAATCAAGCAAAATCAGCTCAACTGCCACTAATTGTGGCCGGCCACTAATGGAAGAAGTTCAAGAGACTAAACCGAGTTATTTTAGCAAACTACCCACCTCTCTTCACCTATAAATAAGACCCCTTCATTCCCTCATTCATCGTCCCTTATCCCTCATCATTCTCTTTTCTCTCTCAATTCTCTTAGCATTTTCCATTTCCCATGCCTAGCATCATGTCTTCATAGATATTTTAGCAATTAAATCCTCTTAAAGAGCCCTTGGTCGGCCACCTTGGAGAGCCATCAGCAAGGAGAAAAGTGAAGAACCGAAGGAGCCTCGTCAGTTAGAGTCTTGGGTGACAGCCACTTTGATTTGGGTTTATCTTTCTTTTCTTTAATTTAATCTAAAAATGTTTGCTATGTGTTCTTTGTTATTGTTTACAACAATCTTAGCTTAATTTTATTTAAGCTAGGATGATTGCTTTGATTAATATATTTATTTGATTCATGCTTATAATGTTTGAGCCTTAATCAAACATGTTTCATAAAATCAAGTCTTTATTTCGTTCATAGTGATTGAATGCACCTAATTAGTGGCAATCTAACTGACGACGGCTATGGAAACATAATTGAATGTGCTGCTCATTTAGAACCTAACCGATTAATTGTAGGTTGCATAACAACTCTAACCAAGTTCTGTTATCTACATAGTTTTTAGATTTGTGTGATTAAACTTTTCAAACCTAACACGTCTTTGTTACCTCACAGAATGCTAAGAAACCCTTATACATAAGGATCAGTAAAATGCATTTTTACTAAGTAAGGATTCCAAAGGACCTAATGTGGTTTCCAAATCATGAAAGATCGAGTTGTCATGGAATTTTTTCCGAATGTTATTAAGCATGTTGATATAAATTGAGTTTAATTAAAGTAATTGTTTATAATTGTTACAATTTGTGTTTAATTTTGCTAAATCTATTTCATTCTATAGTTTGCTACTTAGGGGCAATTTCATTGGGGTCATTGCATTTAGTTTATTATTTAATTTTAATCATCACTTCTCAACCATATTATGTTTTTATTTACCAAGTTTCAGTCTAGTTTTACATTAAGTGATTTAACACAATACATCCTGTGGAGACGATAACTTATACTTACTTATTACATGATAATGACTGTGTACACTTGTAACATCCCGAATAGGGTTTAGTCAGAATAGTGGTTTTGGGACCATAATACGATGTTAAATTTTTATTTTATAATCATTATGGGTATAGAATATGAAATAAGTATGTGTTAAAGTTTCATGAAGAAATTCGATGTGTAGGTGTCCAATTGAAATTAGGGACCAAATTGAATAAATTGAAAAATTGGATTCTAGAAGCAATTTGTATGAAATTGCTTTAGATATTAATTAAAGGTCCTTAAGAGTAATTTCCCAATTTTTAAGTTTTGGACAAAATGGGCATGCATAGAAAATTTTGAAGTTTGTAATGAAGGGCATTTTGGTTATTTGGTTAATTAAAGAATAAGAAGGGAAAATGAAGGAAACAATCAATCATTTCTCCCTTGTACCTGCCGAATTCTCAAGCTCCCCATAGCTAGGTTTTCAACATTTTCAAGCTCAATAGTAAGTGCTCCCTAGCTCCGTTTCTAATATTCTTCGTATTTTTGAAACCCTCGTAACATGCTCTATCCATGTCTACCCATATTTCAAGCTAGGATTAATGTTCAAAATTTACCCATGCATGAGATGTTTGTGTTTTGATTATTTATGGGGAATATGAAAGTTAGAGGTGTGTTTAACATCTTTTCTTAAGTGATTTTCATGAAAAACCCCATAAGGGACCTTTTTGAAAAAGGTACAAAATATGTGGTAGAATGTGAAATAGAGGAATATGTGGGCTAGTATGAGTTATATACATTCGGATAGGCTTGGGTAACCAAGGATTGCATGTATTATTTTACGGGCTTAGGGACTAAGTTGAAATTTTTGAAACGTTAGAGGCAAACGGTCACTTTGCCCCGGGGTGAGTTTTAGGCCTAAACGAAAAATGTGATGTATTAAAATCTAATTTCATTGATATAGACCCAAGGAACCAATTCTGGAGGTCAACCGTGGAAAACGAAAGGTTTCGAAATAACGGAGACGCGAAACCGAAGCAATTACCAGGTAAGTTTGTATGACCCGAAGTAAACTCTTAATATACTTAAACATGTATGTTCTTGAATGTATGAAATTTAATATTCATTGCATGATGTTCAATGGAATGTACTTGTGTAATGAAGTTGATAAAGTGTCCCGGTTAAACAAAGGGTTATCCGATAGATAAGTCATTCCTTACACGACAGAGATCTTACATGTGTTGCAAAAAAGGATTTAGCCCGACAGGTAATCCAATGATCTCAAAATAGAAAGGATCTAGCCTGGACGAGTGTTCCTTAGTGATCGAGCCTCCAAGAATATGGGTGCATTAAGGAGTTAGCCCGGACAGGTATCCGATTAAGGACTGAATTTAGCCTAGATTGGAATTCAGATCCGTGCGTTGGAATTGTTGTAAAAGGATTTGCTTGGACTGGTAATTCTTACTTTGCTCTATGAGTTAATACTACGGGGGATTTGGCCTAGATGGTAATCCCGCCGTAAGATGTAAGGTTCGCGGGAGCGCGTTCTTGAGATGATCACTTGTATGACTTGACGATAAATGGCTATCCATCAAGATATTCCAAGAATTCAACGGGATTGACATGTTGAAATAAGAAAGGGAATATCAAATTGATGAGTCATCTATGTTAAGGACATGATGTATTGTTATGAGACTAACTTGATGATTAAGTGCATGTGATAGGGAATTATTTCATGCTTGTTGGAATTATTGCTTATATGGTTGTATGCTAAATAACAGTAAGTTTACTTTCCAGTTATCCGAACTTACTAAGCATATAAATGCTCAACCCCTTCTCTTTTCCTGCCTTACAGGCTCGTGGACTCCTGAGATTGGAGA
>NC_053435.1:54816600-54831600 GCF_007990345.1 Gossypium hirsutum
CGCACTTAGCGCCAATTCATGGTAAAATGGTTATCCCGCACGTTTAGTGCCGAGATCAAAACTCAGTACATTTACCTTTTTCTTCATTCAACAATTTCATCATCACATACGACATGCATATTATATATATGTATATTTATTCCCATTCAGCATCATAATACACATTATGACATTTAAATAATACCCACTACATCTTATGACTTACTCGTGTGGGTAAGACGGTTCAACTCGGCTACTCGATACCTTTTCTTTGCTTTGCTCGATTCACCTCCTTTAACTCCTTGAGCCAAATAATAATTTAAATAGTCATTAATGACTATTCAAGTTACTTCAGAATATATATATATTGATTTGACTTTCACACACATAGATTATAGTAAGCTTTATAATAGTCAATAAATAACTCATTGGCAAATTTCATTAATGTTTACAACAAAATCACATATTCACTACTAGCTGTTTTCCTGACAGTAGTCGCTAAATTTTTATAAATGGAGCTACAAAACTCCAAATCATAGCCGTTATTTTCCTGATATAGACTCGTATATTTCCATCATAAAATTTCCAGAATTTTTGGCTCGCCAATCAATACCAGATTTTCTTAAAGTTTCCCCTGTTTCACTGTTTGACTATTCTGACACTCTTCACTACGAATCAAATTTCTCATTTTACAGAATTCAAAATGTGTTGTATTTGATCTCATTTGAAAACTGACTCATAAGGAGTCTAAGCATATAAATTTTATCTTATAATCTTTTTTGTACAATTTATAATGATTTTCTAAAAACAGAACAGGAATCTAGTAGTCATTTTGACTCAGCCCACAATACTTCAAATATCTCAAGATCGGTAACTCTTTTGTTTTTCATAGTTTCTTTGTAAGAAAATAGACTCTTCAAGCTTTAATGGCATAATTCACTCAGCTTCTAATTCAATTCCTACAAATTATGGCGATTTTCCAAAATCACCTTACTGCTGCTGTCCCCAACAGATTATTACCGAATCAAATACTAACATTAGCATTTCACCTTAATAGCTAGCTTGCAAGCCTTAATTTAACATATTTTCATTCAATTTAGTCTAATAACGCATAAATGGGTAAATACATTTTACCCTAATATTTCGCACTTCACAATTTAGTCTTTATTCCACAAAACACAAAATACACAAAGTTTGGTCACACCCTTAAGGGCCGAATCTTCCTAGTGCCCATATAAGTCCATACATCTCATTTATTTCACCTTTGAGTCCTTCAAAATTTGTTTTTGTAATTTAGCCCTAACTACTCAAAATCACCAAAACTTCAACACAAAACATATTAATCTTTTATAGCCGAAAACCATACTCACCCCCAAAATCGAAATTTCAACATGGTTTACAAAAATCACTTGATAGCTCACTCAATATCAACTAAATTTCAAAGCTAGTACATACTTCCTTACCTTAATAGTGACTTAAAATGACCGATTGCTCATGTTACCAACAATATCAAGATTTGAACATGGGCTAAGTAAGGACTTAGTAACTAGCTAATACATTCAACAATTTCCAAAAGCTACCATGCATTACATACCTTATTCAAGACTAGAAGGAGTGGCCGAATGTCTTACTTCCCCTTCCCCTTCTTCTTAGCATTTTCGGCCAAGGATGATAAAGATGAACAAATTTTTTCTTTCTTCTTTAGAACATTCGGCCAAGGGGAAATGAAGAAAGATGGACACTTTTTTTTTGTTTTTCCTTCTTACTTTCACGGCAAAAGGGAGGAAGAAACAATTACCACCCATCCTTTCCTTTTCCATTTCTTTATTTCCCCATACTTCTTATTATATTTTTATCCTACATACCTCACTAGGCCAACATGTTCCCAACATGTTCCACCCATAGCATGGCCGCCACTACATATTAGGGAGGGGGAATTTGACATGCAAGTCCCCTTTTCTTCCACATGCACTAATAGTCCTCATGCATTGACCTATCACATTTAAAATTTCTCATATAAGTCCTATTGACTAAATTCACATGCAATCGACTAAATCGAAGCTTGAAATTTTCACACATTCATGATTACATATTCTAGATAATAAACATCGCATTCAAACCTTTCGGTGACTCGGTTTAGCGTCCTGAAACCACTTCCCGACTAGGGTCAATTTTGGGCTGCCACAACTCTCCCCCACTTAAGAAATTTTCGTCCCCGAAAATCTTACCGGTAAATAGGTTTGGATATCGTTCTTTCATCGAGCTCTCGGTTTCCCAAGTAGCTTCCTCGATCCCGTGTTCGAGCCATAACACCTTTACTTTCTGTTCGCATCTTTAATCAAATCAACTCCGAAAATTTTACTTTCACCAAGCTCAGTCCAAAACAATGGTGTGCGGCATTTACGCCCGTACAAAGCCTCGTAAGGTGCCATCTTAATACTTGATTGAAAACTATTGTTGTAAGCGAATTCAATCAAAGGTAAATACCGTTCCCATGAACTACTAAACTCGAGGATGCAACATCTCAACATATCCTCAAGCATCTGAATTATCCGCTCGGATTGACCATCGGTTGGGGGTGAAAAGCGGTGCTAAAATGCAGCTTGGTACCCAAAGCTTCTTGCAATTTCTTCCAAAATCGTGAGGTGAACCTCGGATCTCTATCCGACACGATAGAAATAGGTACTCCATGTAATCTCACAATCTGAGAGACATACAATTCGGCTAGTTTATCCAATGAAAGATCCGTACGCACGGGATAAAGTGAGCCGACTTAGTCAGCCTATCAACAACAACCCAAATCGCATCCTTCTTACTTGCGGACAATGGCAGTCCGGACACAAAGTCCATTGTGACTCGGTCCCATTTCCACTCGGGTATCATGATCGGCTGAAGTAATCCTGAAGGCACTTGATGTTCCGCTTTCACCTGTTGACATATTAAACATCTCGAAACAAAGTCGGAGATGTCTCGCTTCATACCATGCCACCAAAACCGACGTTTCAAGTCGTTGTACATTTTCGTGCTCCCCGGGTGAATTGACATTCGGCTACAATGGGCTTCGTTCAGGATCATCGGAATGAGTTCCGAATTCCTTGGAACGCACAAACGACTTCTAAACCTCTAACAACCATCATCATCAATCTGAAACTCCGATTCCTTGTTCGGAACACACTCAGCTCGTTTTGCAACCAATTCACCATCGACTTTCTGAGCTTCACGAATTTGATGAGTCAATAATGGTTTGGCTTTTAATTCAGCTACTAACACATTGTCAGGTAGAACAGACAAGTGTACATTCATCGCTCGCAAAGCAAACAGTGATTTCCGGCTTAAGGCGTCCGCAACCACATTAGCCTTTCCCGGGTGGTAACCAATGGCAAGCTCGTAATCTTTCAACAACTCAAGCCAATGTCTTTGTCGCAGATTCAAGTCTCGTTGAGTCATCAAATATTTGAGACTTTTGTGATCCGAAAATACATGGCACTTCTCACCAAACAAATAATGTCGCCATATTTTCAATGCAAACACAATGGCGGCTAGTTCGAGATCATGGGTCGGATAATTTCTCTCGTGTGGCTTCAATTGTCTCGACGCATAGGCCACAACTCGACCGTCTTGCATCAATACGCAACCCAACCCAAGTAGGGATGTGTCACTATAAATGACAAACTCTTTACCCGATTCGGGTTGCACTAAAATTGGAGCTTCAGTCAAGTGAGTTTTCAGTTGATCAAAACTTTTCTGACACTTCTCCGTCCATTCGAACTTAACGTCCTTTTGAAGTAGCTTCGTCATTGGTGTGGCTATCATCGAGAAACCTTTGACAAATCGTCGGTAATAACCGGCGAGCACCAAAAAGCTCCGAACCTCAGTAATATTCTCGGAGATTTCCAGTCAAGTATGGCTGAAATTTTGTTCGGGTCAACTCGATTACCCGACGCGGATACCACATGACCCAAGAAGCTAACCTCTCTTAACCAGAACTCACACTTACTGAACTTAGCATATAACTGCTTCTCCCGCAAATTTGCAGCACTAGCCTCAGATGCTCAGCATGTTCGGTCTCATCTCTTGAATAGACCAAAATGTCATCAATGAACACAACTACGAACCGATCCAAATATGGTCTGAAGATCCGATTCATCAAATCCATAAATACCGCAGGGGCATTAGTGAGTCCAAACGGCATCACTAAGAATTCATAGTGACATATCTCGTTCTGAAGGCAGTTTTTGGTATGTCCGATTCTCGAATTCGCAACTGATAATAGCCCGATCTCAAATCTATTTTTGAGAACACTGTGGCTCCCTTCAGTTGGTCGAACAAATCATCGATGCGCGGCAATGAATATTTATTCTTTATCGTCACTTTATTCAGTTGACGATAGTCAATACACAACCTCATGGTTCCGTCCTTCTTTTTCACGAACAATACTGGTGCACCCCAAGGTGAGAAACTCGGTCGAGCGAAACCTCTGTCCGTCAATTCTTGCAACTGAGCTTTCAACTCTTTTAACTCGGTTAGTGCCATACGATACGGAGCGATCGAAATAAGCGTAGTTCCAGGTACAAGCTCAATACCAAACTCTACCTCCCGAACAGGTGGCAAACCCGGTAACTCTTCAGGAGAAACATCCGGGTATTCACAGACCACCGGCACCGATTCGGGTTTCTTTTCTAACTCCTTGTCATCAAGTACATACGCGAGGTATACTTCGCACCCTTTCCTTACATATTTCTGGGCCAACATTGCTGATATTACAGCTGGCAACCCCTTAAGTCCGCAGACTCAACTCGGATTATTTCGTTATTTGCGCACCTCAAATCGATAGTCTTGCTTTGCAATTCACAACCGCATCATGCGCGGTTAACCAATCCAAACCAAGAATAACATCAAACTCGTCGAACGGCAAAAGCATCAAATCGGCCGGAAAACAGGATTCTCGGATTATTAGAGGGCATCTCTTACACACTTTATCAACACGTACGCATTGACCCAAAGGGTTTGATACTCGAATTACGAGCTCAGTAGACTCAACAGGTAGAGTCTTACTGGTTGCTAAGGTTTCGCATACATATGAATGAGTAGAACCAGGGTCAATCAATGCAATCACATTAGTATGAAAGAGAGTGAAGGTACCAGTGATGACGTCGGGGGAGGATGCCTCCTCTCGTGCGCGAATGGCATATGCTCTAGTAGGAGTACGGTTCTCGGCTCGATCGGCCGTATCAGAGGCCCCCCTCTGACTACCACCCCTGCCTCCTAAAATTCTCGGTGGTTTACCTCTAGATGTCACTCCACTAGGTCTTGCACCTTGAATCTTATTCTTCTCATCCAGCTCCGTGCAATCTCTAATGAAGTGGTCCTTCGAACCGCATCCGTAACAGACCCTGCTAGTAGACTTGCCCCAACATTCACCTAGGTGTCGTCTTCCACATTGGGGACATTCAGGTTTCTCGTGACGATTATTGCCCACACTAGCTACCGAAGTAGCTCGGGAGCCCATCGATGGTCTTGCCCTGATGGAAATTCCCGCAGTCGCCCTCGACTTCTTAATGTCCTCCCTGAACTTCTTTACAGCTGAGAACGGAGCTTTACCCGTCGATCTCTTACGATAATCTCTAGCTTCAAATTCAGCCTTCCTCTTCTCCTTTCCAAGTTCTTCCGCCTTACAGGCTCGTTCGACTAGTGTTACGAATTCTTTTATTTCCAAAATACCCATTAGTAGCTTTAAATCTTCATTCAATCCTTCCTCGAATCTTTTGCACATAGCAACCTCGTCAGCTACACACTCCCGGGCATACCTACTTAGTCTTACGAATTCATGTTCGTATTCAGATACAGTCATACGGCCTTGCTTGAGTTCCAAGAACTCCTTACGCTTCTGATCAATGAACCGTTGGCTAATAAATTTCTTCCGGAATTCCATTTGAAAGAAATCCCAAGTTACTCGCTCGTTCGGGACTATGGAAATCAAGGTCCTCCACCAATAGTAGGCTGAGTCTCGCAACAAAGATACAGCACATTTTAGACATTCGTCGGGTGTGCATGACAATTCATCGAACACCCGAATGGTATTATCTAGCCAGAACTCGGCCCTTTCGGCATCATCAGTTACTATGGCCTTGAACTCCTCGGCCCCACGCTTCCTAATCAAGTCTACAGGTGGCTTACTCAGCCTCACAGGATCAGCGACTGATGGCATTACAGGCTCTTGGGGTGGATTATTCAAATTCGGGAATTGTTGGACAGCCGGGTTGGTTCGGGCATATTGCGCGACCCACTCATTCATCATGGTAAAGAAGGCTTGTTTAGCCCCCTCACCTTGATTATTCGCAGATGACTGAGGTTCAACAGGCGGCGTCCCTTGTGCAGGAGCAGCCGCTACGCTCTCAACGTCATCCGCTAGGGTTCTTTCTACACCGGGATCCATTTACTAATCAAAACAAAAACATTTCAACCGTCGGAAGTCATCACACATTTAAACATTAACATTCGGCATGTATAGCTAGACTCATGCGCGCTATGGTAGTCCTAGAACCGACTAAACCATAGCTCTGATACCAATAAAATGTAACACCCCGAACCCGAAACCGACACCGGAGTCGAACACGAGGTGTTAACTGACTTTAACCCCTTATAAAATTTATTTTCCAGACACTGCCCAATCTGTGTACTAGTCGTTTTAAAAATCATATCTTGAGTTTCGTAACTCAAAAATCAGTTTCGTGATTTTTCCCAGAAACTAGACTCATGTGCCCATCTATGTATTTTTTTCTAGAATTTTTGGTCGGGCCAATTAGTACAGTTTATTAGTCAAAATCTCCCATATTGCAGGGGTCGACTACACTGACCTTTGCCCATTACGACTTGGATATCTCCCTGCACGGGGCTTCAATACTGATGCCGTTTGTTTCTACGAAAACTAGACTCAGAGGGGAATCTGTACATATATGGTACGACCCCTAATTATCTCTGGTTAATTTATAATGAATTTCCAAAGTCGGAGCAGGGAATCCAGAAACCGTTCTGGCCCTGTCCCACAAAAATCTGATTATCTCTTAATATACTGCTCATATGATCTTTTCGTTACTTCCTCATGAAAACAGACTCATCGAGCTTCGATTACATAATTTATTCATCAATTAATTCCACTCCTACTATTTTTAGTGATTTTTCAATCTCATGACACTGCTGCTGCCAGCATCTGTTACGAAAGTAACTAGGTCCATTTCATGCCTACCCTTGATCCAACTCAATCGAACATTCGTGCCATTTTCGCATGGCTTAAAGTTTACATGCCATAATTCAAACACAACGTACTAGCTTATACATGCCAAAATGTTCTTCTAAGCCAACTAAGAAGAAAGTACCAAAACTTGCTATCCGGTGTGATGACTTCGATGACGGCCCGACCACGCAAAAATAGATGAGTCCAAGCAACCTATAATGGGTGACAAGGAAACACCGAGTGAGTTTATAACTCAGTAAGTCATAAGCTATGCACTACCATCCATCAATAACATTATCACAAGAGAAAACAAAATGGAACGAGGCTAATTACTCCATCCATTCCGAACCATACCATAGTTCCTCCAACCTATCAATTCAATTTCATATCAATTCATGCATTCACATTCCATATACTCATCAATAGGACATTGAAACATTTTCATAATTCAATTTATTTTCGTTACAATCAAACGACTAAACGGCCTTTCACCCATCCTACGATAAATTTTATGTACGTGACTTCAAGTATATTTGTCACATAGGTTCAAACTTACCGAGCTCAACACCAAGTATAAGCATAGCACATAATAGCCATGTACTCAAAACACTTACCCGATCCGCTGTCCGCGATCGACTCAATAGTGTCGCACACATAGTGTCCGTAATGATTCACGAATGTATATCGAGTCCGCACACTCAGTGCTATATAATCAACTCGCACACTTAGTGCTACATAATCAAATCGCACACTTAGTGCCACATAGTCAAACTCGCACACTTAGTGCCGCATGGTCAATTCGCACACTTAGTGCATCATATTCATTTCGCACACTTAGTGCAACATAGTCGAATCGCACACTTAGTGCTGTACAATTTAATCCCGCGCACTTAGCGCCAATCTCATGGTCATAAATGGTTATCCCGCACGTTTAGTGCCGAGATCAACAACTCAGTACATCTTACCTCTTTTCTTTCATTCAACAATTTCATCATCACATACGTACATGCATATATATATATATATGTATATTTATTCATTCCATTCAGCATCAATACATACACATTATGACCATTTGAAATAATACCAACTACATGCTTAATGACTTACCTCGTGTTGGGTAAGACGGTTCCAACTCGGCTACTCGATAACCTTTTCTTTGCCTTTGCTCGATTCACCTCCTTTAACTCCTTGAGCCAAATCAATAATTTAAAATAGTCATTAATCGACTATTCAAGTATTACTTTCAGAATAATATATATATTGATTTGACTTTCACACACATAGATTATAGTAAGCTTTATAATAGTCAATAAATAACTCATTGGCAAATTTTCATTAATGTTTACAACAAAATCACATATTCACTACTAGCTGTTTTCCTGAGCAGTAGTCGCTAAATTGTTTATAAATGGAGCTACAAAACTCCAAATCACTAGCCGTTAATTTTCCCTGAATATAGACTCGTATATCTTCCATCCATAAAATTTCCAGAATTTTTGGCTCGGCCAATCAATACCAGATTTTTCTTAAAGTTTCCCCTGTTTCACTGTTTGACTATTCTGACCACTCTTCACTACGAATCAAATTTCTCATTTTACAGAATTCAAAATGTGTTGTATTTGATCTCATTTGAAACTAGACTCATTAAGGAGTCTAAGCATATAAATTTTATCTTATAATCTTTTTGTACAATTTATAATGATTTTCTAAAAACAGAACAGGGAATCTAGTAGTCATTTTGACTCAGCCCCACAATACTTCAAATATCTCAAGATCGGTAACTCTTTTGTTTTCATAGTTTCTTTTGTAAGAAAATAGACTCTTCAAGCTTTAATGGCATAATTCACTCAGCTTCTAATTCAATTCCTACAAATTATGGCGATTTTCCAAAATCACCTTACTGCTGCTGTCCCCAAACAGATTATTACCGAATCAAATACTAACATTAGCATTTCACCTTAATAGCTAGCTTGCCAAGCCTTAATTTAACATATTTTCATTCAATTTAGTCTAATAACGCATAAATGGGTAAATTACATTTTTACCCCTAATATTTCGCACTTTCACAATTTAGTCTTTATTCCACAAAACACAAAATACACAAAGTTTGGTCACACTCCTTAAGGGCCGAATCTTCCTAGTGCCCATATAAGTCCATACATCTCATTTATTTCACCTTTGAGTCCTTCAAAAATTTGTTTTTGTAATTTAGCCCTAACTACTCAAAATCACCAAAAACTTCAACACAAAACATATTAATCTTTTATAGCCGAAAACCATACTCACCCCCAAAATCGAAATTTCAACATGGTTTACAAAAATCACTTGATAGCTCACTCAATATCAACTAAAATTTCAAAAGCTAGTACATACTTCCTTACCTTAATAGTGACTTAAAATGACCGATTGCTCATGTTACCAACAATATTCAAGATTTGAACATGGGCTAAGTAAGGGACTTAGTAACTAGCTTAATACATTCAACAATTTCCAAAAGCTACCATGCATTACATACCTTATTCAAGACTAGAAGGAGTGGCCGAATGTCTTACTTCCCCTTCCCCCTTCTTCTTAGCATTTTCGGCCAAGGATGATAAAAGATGAACAAATTTTTTTCTTTCTTCTTTAGAACATTCGGCCAAGGGGAAATGAAGAAAGATGGACACTTTTTTTTTTTGTTTTTCCTTCTTACTTTCACGGCAAAAGGGGAGGAAAGAAACAATTACCACCCATCCTTTCCTTTTTCCATTTCTTTATTTCCCCATACTTCTTATTATATTTTTATCCTACATACCTCACTAGGCCAACATGTTCCCAACATGTTTCCACCCATAGCATGGCCGGCCACTACATATTAGGGAGGGGGAATTTGACATGCAAGTCCCCTTTTTCTTCCACATGCACTAATAGGTCCTCATGCATTGACCTATCACATTTTAAAATTTTCTCATATAAGTCCTATTGACTAAATTCACATGCAATCGACTAAATCGAAGCTTGAAATTTTCACACATTCATGATTACATATTCTAGATAATAAACATCGCATTCAAACCTTTCGGTGACTCGGTTTAGCGGTCCTGAAACCACTTCCCGACTAGGGTCAATTTTGGGCTGCCACAAGCTATGCACCAGGTAGGAAGCCAGAAAAGAGGAGGTGAGTCTGTTGGACTACTTAAGTACCAAGCTCTTCACAGATCCAATTCTAGACATGCACACATCCATTGCCACACTTTAAGCTTGTTACTAGTCCATGAATAATTAATTAAGTTTAAGTCTGTTTAAAATATTCATTTCCTTTGAAAATGTTTACATTGCGGAAGCTTTGCTCGGTTATCGTGTTATTTTGAAAATAAGTAACTTTTATAAACTGCGCCCTAGAGCTAACCAATTTAATAACCCAAAATAATAAAAATAATAAGAAGAGCGTCCTTATTACAACTTAAACCAGAATAAAAATAGTCAAAATAATAAATGCGAAACTAAAAAAATAGAAATTAATCTTTGTGGCCACTCTGAATCCCGCCCAACTCTAAGTCCAACTAGGGCTCACCTGCATGGATGGAAGAGAAAGGGGTAAGTTTGGAAAACTCTGTGTGTAAGGAAAACCCATCCAAAGCCCAAGTCAGCTCAAGCCCATTGGGCCTAAGCCCATTTAGATAATAGTGGGTATTGGGCCGAAGCCCTTTTTAGAATATAATAAACTAGACCTTAGCCCCATTTTCAGATAACAGTATGGCCAAGAGGCCCATTCCAGAACAGATCAGACATATTCGTGTATGCAAGCCAAACACGGCCTATAACCAACCGCTAAACTCCACCCGTACCAGCCCTACACTCCATGTGGGGAATAGCTCAACCCACCCAACCCTACACTCCACAATTGCAGCATTGCTGCTCAGTTATCATTAAGTTGAGGCAAGTCATCCAGTACGTGGACAAGTCACTTTCAATACTTCCTCCATCAGTATCCCAGTCCCATGCATCAGATAATAATAACATGGCATGCAGTAAATAATAACAGTCAAACATGCATTCAGGTCAACCTTAACCCTTGGGGTATATTAGTAATTTTACTCCTAGGGGTAAATCTGTAAATTGTCCACCTATAAAGGTATTTCAGTAATTTTATCAGTTTTAAGGGTTTTCATGCATATTCCCACCTTTCACGTACTAACAGAAACACTTACCGAGGGTTCTTACCGAATTGGGCTCGTTGGCCCACTATCCCAATTTTGGCTCATAAAGCCCAAAAATATCGAAGGCACAGAAATCATGCACCCCATAGTCTAAACATTGTAGTTTACCAAAAACCTTAATCGATTTACCTCTCGAGCATTCGCACACTCGCAAGTCCACAAAATACCAATTTTCAGCATTTTGGCTTTTGCCGATCTAGACTATGAAGTTACACACCTGTTTGGACGATATGCTGATGAGATCCACACACGAACTTCCTACAATTGGATTGCTAACACGTTAATCTAACTATTAAAATGAACTACATATTAACCCCCTTACCATATTCGGCCAAAAACACCTTAGGCACTAGCGATCCTACCTTTGCCGAAATTAGCAACTAGGTTTAGATCCAGTTGTTCCACTTGTCCATGCCTTTGATCAGCAGCCTCTAGATCACACTATTACCAAAATAAAACAATTATAACAACCCTTAGAGCTACAAGCCCAAATCGACAGCCTCCCTAACCTTTAGGGGGGTTTCGGCTTTTCTAAAACCTAAAATAAAGAATAGGTTTGAAAACTTACCACCGGTTCCTTCGGTCAATGATTCCAATCAACTCCTACTCGATTCTGATGCAGATCTAACCCCTCAAATGATAATAAAAGTCAAGCCCTTAGAGATCTCAGAATTCGGCTATAACCTGAAGGCTATGCGTTTTCGGCTTTTGCAACAGTGAAAAAAAGGTGAGGGTTTTGTAGTGGCTTTGTTGACAGAGGTTTGGGGTTCAGAAAAAGAAAGAGTTGATAAAAAAGGATGAAAAAAAAATCAATAGGTTTTGCTAGGAGAATTCGGCACAGACAATATGAACCTTTGGGATTTCGGCTTTTGTGATATTCGGCTATAAGGCTTAGAAATAATAGTAAGGAAGTGGTGTAGGGAAGAGTGGTAGAAGGATTCAGCTATGGAGAAAAGAAGAGGAGAAGGTAGATGGAGAGAAAAAGAAAAGAAAGGAGGAGGAGGGAAGATGGTCAGAAAAAACGGCACACTTACCCCTAAATGCCGAATTTATACTTGGCATTTAACCTAGCCGAAATTTGCCCCCTAAGCAAACCCTTGGCTGGCCAACTCTTGCTCCCTAAGATTCCACCATTCCGCCAATACTGCTCTCCCTAATCAACTCCTAAATCCTCTCCCTTATCCCCTCCTTACTCAATCCCTTGAGCAATTTAAACTCCTCTTGACAGTCTTTCACTTGAGTTCCATTACTTACCCTTTCCAACCATAAAAATAATTCCCTTAATATGCTTTCATTGTGACTTGAACCTTGGTTCTCCCTAGCATCCACACGCCACATTTATAGCCTCCCCAGTGGCGTCACATGCCACTTTGCCACCTGCTTCCTTGTGTTTAATTTTTACCCAATTAATACTTAAAAGCCCAATTAACCAAAACCCCTTTTTCCTATGGAATCAAAACTAATTAAAATTTCTGGGTTTTAACTTAAGCTTGGTCCTTCTAGAGGCCCACTAACTTGATTAAGTCTACGCCAAGTAGACAGAACACCAAAAATTTAAAATTTGCCAACATCCATAGAATTTCTGAAAATTGGGGCGTTACAGAACCCCAAACTTATCAAGAGGCCATTTTGGATTCAAGATGGATTGATGCTATAAAATAGGAAATTCGAGCTTTGGAAGAAAATGGTACATGGGAAGTGGTGTTGTTGGCTTTTGGTAAGGTTTCCATTGGTTGTAAATGGGTTTATAAGGTGAAGTATAGATCTGATGGCTCAGTTGAGCGGTTCAAGGCTCAACTGGTTGGTAAAGGTTATCGATAAAATGCTAGGGTGGATTTTCAAGAGACTTTTCCCCAGTAATGAAACAAGTAAATGTTCAAGCTGTCATTAGTATTGTTGTCATGCGTAATTGGCCGCTTTTTTAGATGGATGTCTATAATGCATTTCTTTAAGGTGATTTGTATGACGAAGTTCACATGGATATTCCAGAGGGTTTTCGTAAATAGGTAGAGCATCAGGTTTGTCATTTACTCAAATCTCTTAAGGCTTGAAACAAGCATCTCGGCAGTGGAGTTTGAAGTTAACTGAGGCCCTCGTACATAGTTGATATATTCAGAGCAAGCATGATTATTCTTTGTTCGCAAAAAATAAGGTGATAGGATTGTTGTGATGTTTGTTTATGTAATTGACTTGCTAATTACAAGAAATGATATTTGGAGATTGATGAGTTAAAGAATGTTCTGCATAAGAGTGTTCGGTTTGAGCATGCTTAATTAAGTGATTTTTGTGTTTGATGATGAAAAATAAATATGTGTTAATAGATTTTCATGTTTAATTAAGTGATTTTTTTGTAAAAATATCTATTTGGGATTAAATTGTGAATTTTGTAAATTGAGTGGTCAAAATGTGAAACAAATGAAAGAAATGGGCTACTATGAACCTTAGTAAAATTTAGCTATTCTAGAGTTTAATGAAATTATGTGTATTTTGTGTTTTGTGAAATAGACTAAATTGTAAAAAAATGAAATGTTAGGGGCTAAAGTACAAATTTCCTTTTTTTGTGTTTTTAGGTGAATTTGAGTGCATGTGTGATTAAATAAGCCTAATTTATATTAATTTAGATCAAGAAAAGAGGAAATCGAAATTGGATCAGCGGAAATCTAAAGTTGTCAAATAGTCGTCCCAGTTCGTTTGTCTTCGTCCGAAGTAAGTTCATAAGTAAATAAATGTTGTTAAATTTAATGTATTGATTTTGAAAATAGCTGAATTGAATTTTATGTATGTATAACTACTTAGCCGAATTGAATTTAGCATGGAATGATGTGTTACGAGTATGAATCGATCGAGTTACGACGTCCAAAAGTCTCGTACGAACCTTAGGAATAGTTAGGATACATATGTCATGACATAGGATTTCAATTTGTGATTCGTGTAAGACCACGTTTGGGTCGTTGGCATCGATTTGTGATTTACGTGTAAGACCATGTCTGGGACATCGGCATTGTATATGAGTTCGTGTAATACCTTGTCTGGGACAGTGGCATCGATAGTCGATTACATGTAAGACCTCGTTTGGGGCGTAGGCATTGTACGAGCTTTTCGAGCTATCCGAGTATCCTTATTGATTCCAAATGGTTCAACGGGAAATATTAAATTAAGATCGAATGTGAAATCGAGCTAAATGGTTCAGGTACGTGCGAAGTTAAATGTTCACGAAAATAAGGTAAGTTTAGTACTTGAAATGATGATATAAACTATGCATGATGAAAAAGGTGACTTATATGTCCATGTGATTGTTCATATTCGGTCAAATGACATTATAATGTTAATATTCAGGTGATGATATATGAATTTGCAAGTATGATAAATGTATATGTGGTTAAGGTTTGCTTAGTCTGGCTTAGTTTAATTGAATTATGTATGTCATTGAAATGATTTATTTTCTTATGACTTACTAAGCTATTCAAGCTTACTGTATGTGTTTGTTCTTTGATTTATAGATTTTGTAAGCTAGTTACGAGCTCGGGGATTGTCAAGGAAATCTGTCACACTATTGATCGCTATTTCGGTATTACAAAAGTTTCA
>NC_053435.1:54836600-54878274 GCF_007990345.1 Gossypium hirsutum
GGTGCACTTGTCTGCGGTTAGTGTAAAAACAACGATGGTAGTGAGATTAAATATTGTAGCGATATTATAGCATGGATAAAAAATAAATAAAATGCACAGCACCGCCCATCTAAATCCATCCTTTAAAAATTAAGTAACTTTTCCACAATTTTTTAATTACTTAAGAAATAAAATTAAGTTATTTATCTAAATTTTTGGTAAATAACCTACTTTCTTTAAAGCCCTTTAATGTTTAAAATACTCAAGATTTAAAAATTACTTAATTAGGAAAAAGGGTGTACAGATTATATGAAAAATATGCCCATTTAACTCTCAAACTTAATTCCATGAAACAATTAACAGTATATAATCATATATATTAAATTATGACCAACAAGTGGAAAATCAAGTTACGTAAAAAAATATATTTATAAAAAATAATATAAATAATAAATGAGGTTTTGATTTAATGGTAAAATATAAATGTTGAAGCCTACAAAGGTTTAGGTTGAAATTTTATTATGTCTATTTATAATATTCTTTTATATAAAAGATATAAAATAATAAAAATATCCTCAAATAATATAATTTATTAAAGTAAGAGTATTTTCATTCTAACAAGTGCACTATTAGTAGCATTTTTATCTCGTTGACTCATGACACCAAATTCAATAAAAATTTTAATATTAATAGAGATTATAAAGTGATCTACATTGGTAAATTTGAGAAATTTTGGATTCTTGCATATTTTTCATTATTACAAGTGTACTATTGGTTACTTGACATGTCATTGGTTTTAATATTTTTATGCCTAGACAACTTTAAATGAATTTTTTTAATAATTCAAAATGACTATGTATACTTCCTAAAGTGATGTCACAAAAGTTATTGATTTCTTTAATTTAGGCCTTAATACGTAACTATTGATTTTTGAAATATTCATTTCTTTTTTTGTTTTAAAATAGGACTTGATTGCCAAGTCCAAACTACAAGATGTCACATTCATTGTCAAAGTAACTACGATCAAGAATAATCAAATTTAATCATTAAAAATTTAATTACGATCATTACATTATTAAAACACGATATATGATCATTTTCGGGTCATATACAAGCTTACGAAAGCTCAATACTATCTCAGGGATGAAGAAGGACTAAACTGTAATTCAATACTTCTTAGGCTAGTGTCGCGACTTCCAGGGTTAGGTGTCACGACCTTGAAAACAATATGCAAACTTACCAACATGATAACCAAATTGTAAAGTTCTCAAAATAAAATAGAGCTGACATTATGATGAGATAGCCTAATGTTGCGACATTCAAGGTGTGAAGTTGGGACTTTCTCGACAAGCCACTAACTCCTAAGTTTCATACTTTTCCAAGTTAACATAAAACTAAAAGGGTGGCCATAAGACCACAAAACAATCATTTTCACATCTAAGATAGTTCAATATAAAATTTTCAAACCAATAACATATTTCCCGTGCATAGCTATGAACCATTTCCATATATTCAAAACTCATTTACACAAACTTGACCATTTCCAACATTTAACAAGGTAATCCTAGGTAAATGCCATTAATTCAAGAAACAAGAACTATACAAACTTTGTTGAGTCGAGGATTGCTGGCTAGATACTGAATTTAGACTTGGGACTGAAAGAATCACCTATACCAGTGCACAAAATAAACAAACCGTACGTGGAGCTATAAACCTCAGTGGTACTTTCATGATACAAATCAATACAATAAGAGAATTAACCTTATAAACAATCAATTCATATTCCATAATCAATCAAGTCACAAACCATTCATGTCAAATACCAAACTGATCCCAAGTTTACTTATAAGTCGTAATTTATACATATTTTATCCCATGATTAAGCACATTTTTGGATGAATCATCATTAGATTTGTGGAATTTGATGCTCATAATCCTTTAATTTCATGTTTTACACTTAGTGAGAATAGGAGAGTAAAAAGAGCGAGAAATGGGCTAAAAAAGGAGAAAATGGGTCAACGTGGGAAATCAACACGGCCTGGACTTCCCTACACGGGTAGACCACACGCCCGTGTCTATTTAGCATATTCTAACACGACCTAAGCCACCCCACACGGGCGTGTCCCTGTCGAGCCCAAGTTTAGTTCTATTCGGAAAAGACAACTTTTGAGGGTTTTGAAGCATTCTAAAGCCTATATAAACACCCTAGAAGGGCGCCTAGAACACACACGGAGTGGGAGGCAAAGAATTACTTGAAGAAAGTCGATTGATCCATCTTAGTAGCCGGATTCTCCTTCAAGACTGAAGATCTCCCTTCAATTTCCTTTAGGGGTTTTTTGCATTTTCTTTATGTTTTGTTATCATTATTCTTCTGAGATGTTTTCTTTTACACATATGAACTAAATCCCCTAAACACCTAAGGGGGATGAAACCTAAGAAGGATCTTGTTATTATTTTCTAAATTATATGATAAATACTTGATTTGTTATGTGTTTTTAATTCTTGCTTTAATATTCTAGGATATTGATTCAAGTATTGATGTGCTTATTCAGAGGAGCAAAAGTCTATCTAAGAGTAGATCTAGCATAATTAAGCGGAGTTGATTGCACCCCTAAACATAGGGTGACATAAATCTGCCAGATTAGGGTCAAACCTAATAAGGGAATCCATAGATTGAGTTAATGCAACACTAGGGGTTTTAATTAGAAAGAGATTTCAATTAATCAACCTAGGGTTTGACGTTGTTAGTCTCGAAAGAGATAATAATATAAATTAGGGATTTCTACAGATCTAGTCAAGCGAATAAATCGTCTAATTCAGAGTCAAATAACAAGTGAAGTCTAGATGGATTCTTCATTGGGTATTGTCTAAATCAATCATTTTTTCCAAAATAATTTCCCCAATTTACTTTCTGTGCATTCTTAGTTTAGTTAATTAGTTTAGATAAAACAAATCCTCTTATTCTTAGGCTAGATAATAAAAAGAAGTTAATACTAGTACTTTTAGTTCATCTGGGTTCGACATTCTGGTCTTACTATAAGCTATACTACTGTTCGATAGGTGCACTTGCATTTATCGTGATAATAGTTAGTTTTCAAGTACGATCAATCATAAATATAAAACTTATCACGTACATCAAGTTTTTGGTGCTATTGCTGGGGAACTAAGATATTAGGAACGCTTAATTTTTATTACTTTATCCATTTATTTTATTGCAGTTTAATTTTTATCACTAAATTTTCTTTTATTTACTTCTGGCAGGTTTTTATAGTTTATGACTAGAAGAAACCCGTCAGGACCTCTACTTTTTGATAGTGAGATCAAAAGCACAGCATGCAGAAATCGAAGAGAGATAAGCCGAAGCCTACGATACATAGAGGAAGGGAAAGAGGACGATATTCAAACTACAACCGAGGAGATGGCTGATAATCATAAAAAGAATCCGCTACCTCCTGTGGCTGTTGCGAACCCAATAAATCAGGATCCTGCTCCTCGTACTATGTATGATTATGCTAAACCTAGTTTAACAGGAGCTGAATCGAGTATAGTTAGGCCTGCTATTGCTGCAAATAATTTTGAACTAGAACCTAACACGATTCAAATGATACAACAGTTTGTTCAGTTTGATGGTTTGTAGGATGAGGATCCAAACACTCATTTAGCGAATTTTCTGGAACTCTACAACACTTTTAACATTAATGGCACTTCTGATGATGACATTCACCTTCGGTTGTTTCCCTTTTCATTGAGGAATAAGGCTAAACAATGGTTGAACTCGTTACCACAAGGGTCAATCACTAGTTGGGAATAAATGACCAAAACATTTTTACTTAAATATTTTCCGTCGGCTAAAATGGCTGAGGAATGATATCTCTTCTTTTGTGCAGATGGATCTAGAAACTCTTTATGATGCATGGGAGAAATACAAGGACTTATTAAGAAGGTGCTCTGACCATGGGTTACCCTTATGGTTATAGGTTCAGACTTTTTACAACGGTGTGAACCCCTCAACCAGGCAACTGATCGACGCAGCCGCCGGTGGAACTTTGAACAACAAAACACTTGAAAAGGCTTATTAATTTATTGAAGAGATGTCACTGAATAACTATCAGTGGCAAGTCATGAGAACAAAGCCGACAAAAGCAGCCGGTGTTTTCAACCTCGACGCAGTTACTATGCTGTCTAACTAGGTAGAACTTTTGAATAAAAAGATTGACGATTTGTATGGTTTTACTCAGGTACATCCAGTAATTAGATGTGATTCAAATGGAGGAGGAGAACACACAGAATATCAATCCTTCAACCCTAGCACCAAGGAGGAACAAGTTCAATATTTGGGTAATAATAATTCTAGACCTCAAAATAACCCATACAGTAACACTTATAATGCAGGTTGGAGGAACTATCCCAACTTCTCATGGGGTGGCAAGGGAAATCAAAGGCCACAACCTCCCCAGGTTTTCAACAACCACTTTACCAGCAGGAAAAGAAGCCGAACCTTGAAGAGATGCTAACAAAATTCATCTCGGTGTCAGAAACTCATTTTTAGAATACTGAAACAGCACTTAAGAATCAACAAGTGTCGATCCAAGTGCTCGAAACTTAAATAGGCCAGCTTGCTAAACTGATTTCTGAACGACCACAAGGTAATTTGCCAAGTAATACTGAAACTAACCCAAGGGAGCAGCTTAATGCAATTACCGTTCAAGATGAAGAAGGGTTAGTTGAACCTGAACCAGAACTGAGGCAAGGAATTGTGGTAAGTAAAGGTAAAAGTAAGGTGGACCACAGTGAGCAAAAATCGGTAAGTAGAGAATACAAACCTCATGTGCCATACCCCAGAGCGACAAGGAAAGACCACACGGACGAACAATTTGGTAAATTCCTTAAATTATTAAAGAAATTACATATTAACTTACCGTTTATTGAAGCTTTTTCGCAGATGCCACACACAGTTAAATTTTTAAAGGAGCTTTTAGCAAATAAGCGAAAATTGGATGAGGCGTCGTATGTAGAGTTGAATGCAGTTTGCTCAACCATTCTACAGAATAAGCTACCCAACAAGTTGAAAGATCCAGAGAGTTTTACAATTCTTTGTTTAATTGGTAGTTTAAACATTAACAATGCTTTGGCAGATTTAGGGGCTAGTATTAATGTCATGCCCTATAAAATGTTTAAACAACTAGGTCTTGGGAAACCCAAACAAACTAGGATGAACATTCAATTGGCAGATAAAATAATTAGATTTCCTAGGGGTATTATTGAAGATGTACTTGTTAAAATTGACAAATTTATATTGCTAATTGATTTTTTTGTTTTAGACATAGAAGAGGATAGTGACGTGCCTTTAATTTTAGGATGACCCTTTTTAGCAACTGCTAGAACTATTATTGATGTTGGTACAAATGAACTCACACTTCGTGTGGGTGATGAAACAATCACTCTTCAAGCTCGTAATTCGAGTAACAGATTGAATATTGAAGGTGGTATAAATCATGCTACTAATACTAATCATGTGGTGCAACCTTCTTTATAGGAAACACGTTCGAAGAGCATACATGAGCCATGCTCAAGTAACAACAAAGGACCCATATATGAAGAATGAAGACTTCAAATCAATGAACTAGATAAATGATGGACACAGAAATCGAGAACACACGATAAACCAAAACCACACCATGACAGACTCAATGTTTTATCAAATCAACTTAAGGTTGGAGACAAAGTACTATTAGATGCGCAGACCCCATATTACCACTTCTAAACCTAATGGAGCAATCCCTTTTACAGTACTTAACATTTTTCTATACGGTACGGTCGAGGTAACTCATTCTAAATTTGGCACTTTTAAGGTAAATAGTACTCGTCTAAAACCTTATTTTGATAAAATTGATAGCAGGAATGAGGAGTGTAAACTCCTCTCACCACCATGACCACGCAACAGAGAGGTAAGTCGAGCTTAGACTATAAATAAGCGCTTCTCGGGAGGCAACCCGAGTACTAACGGTGTTGATTTCTTTAAATCTTAGTTTTTAACATCTAAATTATTAACTAGTCCTTGAACACAGGATTTCCAAATCCACATGGCTAGGCACACAAGTGTGCCTTAGGCTGTGCTCATACCACGGACAGCGACACGACGTGCTCATACCTCGGGCAGTGACACGGTTGTGAGAAAATAGAGTAAAAATTTTTCCCCAAACACGGGATTCAATACGTTGCCACAGCCGTGTGACACGGTCGTGGGCAATCCTGCTAAATCAACACAGGCGTACGACAAGCCTGTGCCCACCACCCGTGGTTGAACCTGTCAAAATAACACAAGCATGCGCATATATACACAGGCGTAGGAGAAGCGAACGAAGTAGGACACGACCTTGCGACACGGCCGTGTGCACCAACACGCTTAAAGAACACGTGCGTGGGCCCTAATATCTATACAAACCCCCACTATTCATCACCACCTTCCCTAATACCCTAACCCTAGACACCGCAATCTCTCCCCCAACCAACTAGCCACCCCTAGCTTTCCTTTCTTCTTCCCTATTCTTCCTCCCCATACCCTCATACCCCCATTCCCTTTTCTTTTCTATTTTCTCCCTTCTTCTCACCCTTGCGCACCCCCACTGCAAATCACACAGCCTCACTGCCAACGCCCGTGGCCGACCTACATCACCATCATCGACGACCGCACCATCTCTGACCAACGACCTCATCCACCGCCAACCACTGTTTGTGGCTTCCTCTTTTACCCTCAACCATTTTATTTATTTTCATTTTTATTTACTTCTTTGTTATTTCTTGGTTATTTTTCCATTCTAATTTTAGTTTATTTTTCTTTACTTAGTTCCTTCTAACCTTCATTATTATTGTTTTTCATTTTATGTGTTAGTAGTACTTTTATTAATTTTCATATTTTTTATTGTCCCTACTTTATTCTAATTCTCTGTTTTGTTTGCTTTATTCGAGTCTTTGTTATGTTTAATATTAGGGAATTCTCTTTAGGACTATAGTTTTTTTTAGATTCTATTTCTTTTTTGACTCATGGTTCAATATTAGACAATATTTATCTTCTATTATTTCGCAGGCACACTATGACAAACACTAGAGGCAAGAAGATTGCTGTCCCCGCCTCGAAGAAGCGAAAAGGAGCAGCATCCTCCTCGGGTCCTACCACCGAGATTCGGCACCCATTCCTCCAATTTTCACGGGGACCCCAAGAGGAACTATTTCAGATACTATGGGCTAGACCCCTAGGTGTGGGCCGTTGCATTGATTGTACCGCCCTAGAGCAGATCCAACTCGCTAACGGAGTTCGGGCTCTCCTGACTACTGACCCATGGGGGCTCTTCTTCGAGATCGCCGAGCCAACATATCTCGAGCTCACATTAGAACTCTGTTCAACCTTCCACCTTCAAGGTGTTATGACAAAGTTCGATGATCCTAGAACAGTCTAGTTCCTTCTCGGTGATTTTGCTCTTCAGTTGAGCATGCTTGAGTTCCGTGTCGCATTAGGACTACATACGGAAGAGTTCATGGACGACGACGAGTTCGACAGTCTCCATCGCCACATCCACTATTCTCCTTCAAATTGCTGGAAGGCCTTAGTCCCTGCTTCGGTCACTTATGACCCTAGCCGCTCTAAAGCATCGGCTCCCACCCCATCACTGAGATACTTACACACCATCATGGCCCACACCCTGACAAGACGGTGAGAGAGTACCGGTGTCGTCAACACTAACGACGCCTATGTTTTATGGAGCATGGCGCATAGGCACGTATTCGAACTCGTTTATTTCATCGCCCTCACAATTCGCTATTAGATAAAGCAGCATAAGAAGGGAGTCATTTCCATCGGCCCTCATGTGACTCATCTGGCGCGGTACTTCGGTCTCCTCAACACGGCAATGCAATCATCCTCCCTCACCCTTATTGGTCAGATGTCCCCACAGGGTATCTCGAGTATGCTCCATATGAGGATGATCGAGCGACGACATGGATTTGATTCTCCTCAGTAACGCCTCGTCCAGTCAGCCAAACAGGAGGACCTAGAAGACATTACTGATGATGTTCCTCCACCTCACGAGGATCCACCATCTCAGCCACCACCTATTCATCGTCCAATTGATGCGACTGCTTCACTCTCTGACATCTCTGAGCGTCTCACTCAATTCAAGTAGCAATGTTTTCAGCGCTTTGATCACATTGATGCAACCTTACATCAAATTTGTCAACACCTTCATATCTCATCGCCACCTCCACCTCGCGAACCATCTGTCGATGAGGATTTTTGAAGACTTTTATTTATTATTTTTACTTTTATCTTTATTTATCTTTTTAAATTACTTTTCATTTTATTTCTCTTTAATACTATTTTTATTTCATCTTTAGGTTTCTCAATTTATATTACGTAATTTATGTTTTTAGCCATTTCTTTACGAGTAATCATGCTAATTTATATTTCCTAAAGAGTTATTGATTTTATCACAGTTATGAAGAGCTCCAAAGCTCACTATTACTTAGGAACGTGCAACTCCACTGGAAAAGGTCCTCCACAACTACCATACCCTGCTCGACCACGACCATAGCTACCACCAGCTATAATATTCTTTTGGCGCAGGACTTGTGGACTAACAACCTCTACCACCACCAGAGTATCCTCCTCCAAATCTCACCCTTACCTTAACCGATTACCTTCCATGACTCCAATTCAAGGATTCCATTTAACATTCAGGAAGTTTCACTTCTGTCCCTATCTTATGATCTTATATATATAATTTTTCAGTAAATCTATCTTCGTACATTGAGGACAATGTACATCTTAAGTGTGGGAGGGTTATTTATATCATTATTTGAAAAATCCCTAATTATGTCTTATTCTCACGTGACTCACTCATATCACTATTAGAATGAATTTTGATTAATCTATGATTTTTATTGGTATGTCTTGAATTAAAAATAGGCATTTATGTATTGATTGTTTAAAATTTAAGAAATTAGAGAATCAAACATGATAAGTTGATTTTTGAGAATTAAATTTTTTTTAAGTTATTTCCCTAAGTTTAGGTATTATCTTGAAGTTGAAATTCACAGAATTAACATCAAAAAGCCATAATTTTTGTGAGATCATGAGCCTTTAGAGCATATATTATTTCTTTCATGCTCACTTTTATTGTTGCTATGAGTGCATCAATATTGATTTGTTATTCTAGAACTTGCTTCGATTATGCATGTCAAGACTCCACCATTGATTTGATATGTCGAGATGATAAAGGTACTTAGGTTTAACCCACTCACTCCATAAAAGTCTACCTTCATAATTAACCCTTAGTGAACCCCCTTGAGCCTAACAAGCCATTCATTGATTTACCCTCAATATTAACCCATAACCCATTATTGTTGAAATCCCCTCAATTAATTTGATCCCTATTTTTATCGATATTTTATTTGAATAAAGTGCTTAGCTATGTTTTATTTTTGATAGTTAGCAAAGTTTTATGTTACTTAATTTGTTCTAAAAAAAACGAACGAAGTTGCTGCAATTGAGATTTTTCATCTAGTATTTTATGAAATTATGTAATGCTTGGTTTAAAACGATGTTAACCATAAAGAAAAGCTCAATTCTAGGATCATCTAATTAGGAATGTAATTTGTCAACTTTAGTATTTTTCTAGTTAGGTAATTTTTCAATTCAATCTCGATTCTAACTTTTTCTTTCAACTTGTGACCACACCCCCTAACCAAAGCGAAGTTACAACCCTCTAAAGACCTTTTAATTGATGCATCATCTCAATATATAGTGATGGAGATTTGATTTTCACGCAAGCCTATGGTAATAACTTTTCATAATGACTGATGAGCGCTAAATTTGTTGTCCTTAAACACCTCGAGTGATTTGAGTGAATCTTTAGTGAGGATGTTGAATTCTGTGATATTTTGAATCAAAGGTGATTACTTAGATGAGGGGAAACACCTATATTTTCGTGATAAAATGCTCAACTTGGAATGTTTGAAACTTTGATGTTCTTCTAGTTGAATTATCAATGTATGATTACTTATGGATTATTTTGAGATATTATTCATAGGAATTATAAGTTGAGAAAAATGAATTCTTAATTGTGAATTGAGGATTTTGTTTGAAGACAAGCAAACGCTTAAGTGTGGAGGTATTTGATAAGTCGTAATTTATACATATTTTATCCCATGCTTAAGCACATTTTTGGATGAATTATCATTAGATTTGTGGAATTTGATGCTTCTAATCCTTTAATTTCATGTTTTATACTTAGGTGAGCATAGGAGAGTAAAAAGAGCGAGAAATAGGCCAAAAACGGAGAAAATGGGTCAACGTGGGAAATCAACATGGCCTGGACTTCCCCACATAGGTAGACCACACGCCCGTGTCTATTTAGTAGACTCTAATACGGCCTAAGCCACCCCACACGGGCGTGTCCCTGTCGAGCCCCAGTTTAGTTCTATTCGGAAAAGGCCACTTTTGAGGGTTTTGAAGCATTTTAAAGCCTATATAAACACTGCACCTAGAACACACACGGAGTGGGAAGCAAGGAATTACTCGAAGAAAGTTGATTGATCCATCTTAGAAGCCGGGTTCATCTTCAAGACTGAAGATCTCCCTTCAATTTCCTTCAGGGGTTTTTTGGGTTTTCTTTATGTTTTGTTATCATTATTCTTCTAAGATTTTTTCTTTTACACATATGAACTAAATCCCCTGAATACCTAAGGGGGATGAAACCTAAGACGGATCTTATTATTTTCTGAATTATATGATAAATACTTGATTTGTTCTTAATTATGTGTTCTTAATTCTTGCTTTAATATTCCAGGATATTGATTCAAGTATTGATGTGCTTATTCAGAGGAGAAAAAGTCCCTGTTTAAGAGTAAATCTAGCATAATTAAGCGGAGTTGATTGTACCCCTAGACATATGGTGACATAAATCTGCTAGATTAGGGTCAAACCTAATAAGGGAATCCATAGATCGAGTTAATGCAACACTAGGGGTTTTAATTAGAAAGAGATTTCAATTAATCAACCTAGGGTTAGGCGTTGTTAGCCTCGAGAGAGATAATAATATAATTTAGGGATTTCTACGGGTCGAGTTAAGTGAATAAATCGTCTAATTCAGAGTCAAATAACAAATGAAGTCTAGATGGATTCTTCCGTGGGTATTGTCTAAATCAATCAGTTTTTCCAAAAGAATTTCCCCAATTTACTTCTTGTGCATTCTTAGTTTAGTTAATTAGTTTAGATAAAACAAATCCTCTTATTCTTAGGCTAGATAATAAAAAGAAGGTTAATACTAGTACTTTTAGTTCATGTGGGTTCGACATTCCGGTCTTGCTATAAGCTATACTACTGTTCGATAGGTGCACTTGCCTTTATCGTGATACTAGTTAGTTTTCAAGTACGATCAATCATAGATATAAAACTTATCACGCTTATCATTTACATTTAGCCAAATTTGTATACACATATTATTCTTACATTGTAATAACATATCATAATTGTAACGCCCCAAATTTTGTAAAATTGTTTCCGTACTTATTTGACACAACTGTGTATCTGCTTTAGTGGTTAAGTGTTCTCGGTATGTGTGAGAGGTCCGAAGTTCAAGCCTTAACTTGGGAAAAATTTTGGTTTTTATTTGAATAAAGCCTTACCTTAAGTATTTGTTTATTAAAATATGCAAGAATGGGACTGCTGGTCTAGTGGATAAGTGGAGTGCTGGTGTGAGAGAGGTCTTAGGTTTGAATCTGAGTGAAGGCAATATTTTTACTGCTAATGTCGTGGGAGTGTTTGAGTTAGCTTAGGATACTGAGTATTTGCAACAGTTGAGGTTTAGTGGGAGCAAAACAAGGAATTTGAAAGTTAACCAAATATCCTGCTCTCCCTCTCTGCCGAATTTCTTCTGCAAAATTTCTCTCTCCACTTTCTTTTCTTTTTCTTCCCCAGTCGAAAATCTCTTATTTGCTGTCGATTTTACTTCATTTTAATATTAGTTTTTTTTCCTTTTCCATCATCATTACTTATCTCTGCGTTTGGCGTGAATTCAAAGACAATCAAGGTACTGTGGACTACTAAAACGGCGCTCTAGTCAGCAAGGAACCGCCATTAATCGTTAGAGGTTATGGAGTGCTCGTGGTTGTGTTAGCTTCAAAACGATACCAGGTGTGTACTCCAATTGCATAGAAAATAAGAATCGGTGAAAGTTGAAAATGATTCTGTCAACGCCACACGGGCGTGTGGTCGCCTGTGTGGTAGGCCATGTGGAAGTACACAAGCGTGTGGTCGACGAACCAGGCCGTGTGCATGTGACACGGGTACGACAGACATGGATGTGTAATGGCTAGTAGGCCGTGTGCAAGACACGGGCTCGGTCAATTGGGCTGTGTAGGCCCACACGGGTAGGCCACATGAGCGTGTGTGCCCATTTCTCTGAAAAGTACTGTAAGGTTGCACGGGTCGTCCAAGACGACTGTGACCTGTCGTAAGGTCGGTAAGCATTACTTAAGACTCCTATTCTGTGATAGGATATTGTGATGTATGTGATAACATGTTACACTTAGTATGTATATATGTTCTGTTTTAATTATGAATATATGTCTGTTAATCTGCATTATAGCATGCCATTCTTGTATGATGCATTGCATCGGGGTGGGTATGATGAAGAGAAAGAAGTTACTAAAAGGCTTCATAAGCCTGTTATCTGGCAACTAAGCTGCATACTTATGACATGTTCCGCAGTACGGTACTCTATGGTGTGTAGGGTTGGATGGGTTGATTTATCCTCATATTTAGTGCGTAAGGATGGGTAGGACGATTTTATCCCCATATGGTGTGTTGGGTTGGACGAAGTTGGTGTGTAGGGTTGGTGGACATGTTTCTGTTATTCTAATCTGTTATGCATGCTACATTTGAGTTGGACTAAGGCCCTAAGTTGTAACTGATTCTGTTCTGAGTGGGCTAAGGCCTACACCAATTCTGTAAGGGTTCAGGCCTGAATTATGACTGTATTATGTTATTTGATTGTGTGCATGCTGGACTATGGGGATGTACACACTGAGTTTGCGAAAACTCACCCGTTTATTTGTTTATTTGTTCAGGTAAACCTCAGCAGTAAGCGGATTGGTGCAGTGGAGGACTCGACGGTGACCACGATCACATACGTTTTGGTTTATGAACTTTTTGCTTTTGCTTAATCATTGTTTTTGGGAATTTTGATGTAATTTTGGACTTGGACTTCAGGTTTTAATTTGGGTTTTGAGCCGTGAATATGGATTATAAGCTGCAACAACAAAATATGGTTTTCCTTAAATAAACTAAGAGTTTTTCATAAATAGAAATGGTTTCTTAAAATAATAACAATAAATGGGTTTCAAAAGCTTTCGCGATGAAGAAACATTTTCAAACAATTTGACTATTAGAATGGTTTATGATTTGATACGGTTTGTTTAAAAACATTCTCATGTGACATCGTCAAACTTGGCCATAACGTCTAGGCCAAGTTTGGGGTGTTACAATAATAAAAATTTCTCATTTCACCTTATCTATTTATCCCTTTTTAGTTTAACTTTCTTGAATTACTTGATTCATTAGATTACCACATCAAACACATAATCTCAATGAACAATTCAATATGACTATGGTAAAAGAATTCATTCAATCCATAACATAGTTTCCTACATCATCAACCAATACATATATATTACATTTCATATATCTTAACCTATCTCAACTGCAATCAAAATGATATATTCATATATATATAATTTTAATCTTATTTACATATAAAACAATTTTATAATATCATTTCATATAATGATTAAATTCAAATAACATTTATCAAGTTCATATTTTATATTCTCTATTACCTAGACTCAGGCTGAGGACGAAAGCACGAATCCTCTAACCAATACCCTAGTTAGGAAAATTACCACACAAAATGCATATTGGCGCATAAACGCATCCTGGAACATAAGTGCATCCTAGCACACAAAGTGCATACTAGTGCAAAAGCGCATCTTGGCACACAGTATGCATAAGCCTATATAGTTAATAGGATACCAATAATCCAATCACATTATATAAATCAATTCAGTACATTATCAATCCATACAACATATTATTATCGAATTCATATCGATCAATGTCATTTTGTCATTCAATACCATTCATGAATCAAACATATATACTTTTAACATTAAGTTATTCAATTCCATGTTCAATCAACATCTTTTATCCATTTAACTTACCATTTGAATCTCTTTCTAGAGTCTATTGACTCATTTGTACTTGTTTCGACCCCTAAGGCTGGTTTATTATTGATTCGCACAGTCGTTTATATGCTTTCTTAACAACAATTCCATATATACACATATGTTTCTATAACATCACATAAGTTTCAATCCGGTACCACTTTCCAAACTTACATTTTATAATTCCTACCATATTCCAAATAAATCATGCTATTTTCTATTTTATTCAATTTAGTGTCACATCTCGAAATTGGGTCTAGAAGTTTCAAGGGTAATTTTGGAATTTTAGCTCAAATATGTTTAGAAATTTATAGCATGGTAAATCAAAAATGTCTTCGTATATGACTTTTAAAAATTAAATCAATTTTTGAAAATGATGTTAAAAAATCCTTCATTTTGAATAAAGGATTGTTTTAAAAAATGGGTTAAAGTCAAGGGTATCAAAAGGGTAAATTTACCAATGTTTAAAAATTAACTTATTTCTTTCCCTCACCTATAGCAAACTCATGAAACCTTTTCCCCTTCTCTTTGTTTTTTTCGTCCCTTGCATTTCCAAGCATCGTTCACTTATTTTCTCTTCGAAACATCAATTCTTTTTATTCCTATCATTTTCCAAGTGTTAAATCTCTTTAGAATTCCTTAAAAACTATCAAGAACACCATTGATTTTGCCATTGCACAACTTATGAGTTTTTCTGGGTTTTCAGTCAATCATTTGTTTCTCCTTCAACTAAGGTAATGTTTCATTTTCCTATTAGTTTTTAATGATATCTAGCCTTTTAAATTTAGTTTTTATCTATTGAGTCAAGAGTTTTGAATAAATGTCGAAATTTTGGTTGTTAATGGTAAAATTTGAGATTTTGTATGATATCGATGTTTTAAAGTGTTTTTCAACTAGTTTTGATATGGTTAGAAGATTTCTAAACATTCCTTAAAGTTTCATTAAGGAATTCTAAGGTTTTATTGAATTTTCATGAAAATTGTCATAGTTTGTCGAAATTTCGAATCCATGAATCTGCATAGTTTTGAGTATTTTGAAGGTTGGGAATTGTTCTTGGATGTTTAATTAGTCGATTAGGATTAGTTTCATGTGATAGGAAGGAATAAGTGTTGAGATTTTTGTGTTTTAGCTAAGCTTTTCGAAATTTCAGTTTCATGATAATTTAGTTTAGGCTTATGTTTTTAGTTGATTTTGGTGAGTCCTTGGTTGAATGATAATTGTGTGTATTGTGTGATTTGCTTTGGTGAGTCCTTAGTGAGTTCTTGAGCCTTAATTAACTACTTTTTTTCTGGTAAATTAGTTAACTTATCTTTATTATAATGTCATATTAACCCCATAATTTCATATTAACCTCAAACATATTAGTCTTTCAATCAATTTTCTCATGTATGATTAGACTAAAGACATGTTTAGGTTCATCTACTAACATAACCTATCTTTTCATATTATGATCCAGCCACGTTAAAATGTTTAGTATTTGTTAAACGTTAAACAACCAATGAACTAATATTTGCTTCTATTTTTCTTTACATGCAAAAACCACGAGAGGATAATATACAAAGGATATTAATGTAATTCATGAATGATTTTATTAACCAATCTGTTCAAAAAAATTACAAGTGTATAAAGGAATATACTACCTTAGGACACTAGATCCAACAAGTATTAGATATATAAGTGATTGGTCTTAGTGCTAGTGGGAGATTGTTGGAGTATGCTCAAAGATCAATCATATGATGATTGTGATAACATACTTTTACCTAATTTATTAATAAATACATTGGCACTATTGTTTTCAGTCTTTATTTATATGTTAAATAAACTATATAATGATAAAGTCTTAAGAATGATTTGATCATTTGTGAATGTCCTTAGTCAAGTATTATTGAGGGCTTGGACAACAATAATGCATTGAGATTATGTGCTTGATTCATTAAAAGTGTTTTTATGGAAATGTGATATCAGTTCAACATGTAACTATATGTTAGAGAACAATATACTAGATGACCTACCATGAGAGTGCTTCTTGGATTATTATGTAATAGTCACGACATTTCTCATAGTGATAAATGTATATATAATCCTTAGACTTGAAATCACCATTATTCCAACATTATGAGTCGTATGCTTTGACACTGCAAATGTCTTCCGTAAATGATTGTACTAAAAAGACTGATTTTGGACATGCCACAATTTGTGTAGTAGGGTATGAGTGATTAAGATAGAATTGTCCGTCTTATATAATGTGAGCAATATCTTAAGCCTTCTAATCGAGTGAGAGTGGAAATGCATGCCCATGCTCAAATGAGTTGATATCAGTTATCACACTTATTTGTTTATCTCAGTCTACTTAGGATATCAAGAAACAAGATATTGAACTATACAAGCGTGATTGTTTCATGACTTGTTCCAATCTAGATATTGGGGAAAATGGATATACTACATGATGACACTATCATGGAAGGATTATGTTAAACCATGACTTCTTGTAGTTTGGGTAGCAATGATGCATTTGTTAGATGTCACTCACTGTTTGTAACATTAAAAAATGTTATAATATTACTGTCAATGCTGCAAGAGCCTATAAGGTCACACCTTATGGTTAAAGTGATTAGAATCTAAAAAAAGTTGGGATTATATTTAACTATTATTCAAATTAAATTAATTATAGAAATATTCTTATGCTTAATTTAATTTGACAAAGTTAAATATTAAATGAGATATGTGTACATACTTGATGTACACACATAGAGGATACAATTAAAATAATATATGAATTAGATTCATATAATTTTTAAGTAGAATATTAAATAATGATTTAATATTTTTTGGTCAAAGATACATTTTAAAGGATTTTGGAAACTGATAACCTTATGGCAAGGATATCACATTTTATGGTTGTTTCTTTAAATTACTCTATGGAAAGATTTTATTCAATATAGGATTTTGAATAAAAGGAAGCTAGAATTCCAATTTTTAGGTTATCTGAAATATCAATTTGACTACCAGCAAATTTTTTATTACATTTTTCTCTTTAAAGAGTTTAGAGAGTTTTCTAATCGTTCTCTTCTGGGTGGATTATGCTAAGGTTTGGCATCTCGACATCGGTTTCACTTTTGTACCATTATTGCTCTCTTTGAAATAATTTTTAAGGTATATATTCAACTTTTCTCAACCTGGATTCATTCCTCGTACATGGATCTATGGGTTGTGACCGCTAGAGTTATTTTTTCGCTGCACCACGAGATATATGGGCATTCCAACACAACCATGATCCTAACATGGATAGGAAAACAAACATGTAGAATACCAAAAAAGAGAGAAAGAGAGAAAAGTATTGAATAACTTCACCAAGAGGCAAAGATGTATCGTATTCTCTATGGAGAGCATATCAAATTACTAAAAAAAGTAGATGAAGATCTTGCGAGGAAGAATGAGATTTTGAAGATTTATTGCGATGAATTCAATGATCCAACCAACCAACAGATGGGTTGAAAAAGTGGACAAAAATGCTCAAGAAAGAGCTTACAAAATTTATTATCAATAATTAATATTTTATATATTTCTTTTTTGATTTCAGTCTTATATATTTCAAAATAGGGAGGGATCAGTTATATTGATATAAAAATTAAAGTAGTTTTACATCATTTTATAACTTTTTATATGATTAATATTTTAACAATTCAACTATTGAATTCATTAAGAAATTTGTATTTTTCGTGCATGTAAATATTTTAATCGATGCGATATTTGTATCATGTTAATCTAAAAAATTATCTATATTAATATATATTTAACGATTGAAAGTTATTTTAGTTAAAAAATTTTAGTTTATGTCAAACTTGACATATATAACTTACATAAATGGAACTTGAACCTAAACATGTATAAAAAAATTACAGAAGAATATAAAATTACTTTCGTTTTACACCGATATAAGTAGATTTCTCTTATTTCAAAAGTTTACGTTATTTTTTCTTATAATTAATAGACTTATGGTTTGAGGGTTATTTTCATCATCTCTGTTATTGATTTTTGAACCTATATTATGATTTTTTTTTATTCTCCATTTTCTGTTATTTCTTTTCTAAAGAAACCTAATGAATGTTTATTTTAACTTAATGTGCAATATTAATAACCCTGTATTATTAAATCCTATTATTTGCTTTTTTATCATTCCTGGTTCGGACATTGTTTTTCCAAGCTCATCTTATATAATCTGCTACTATCTTAAAGTAGACGATGTTTCCCATCGACTTGCAAATTTAATAAAATTTACCACAACCTTTTACATAGATTTAACAAAATTAGCCACTAGGCAATTTTTCATATTTTCAATCTAAGAGTAAATAGAAGTTTTGGTTTTACTAAGACGATGAAATTTAAGTATTCTATCAATCTTTTTTTTATTGAATTGGTATTTACTCATTCCCCATTTTATTATATTACATCTTTACTATTCATTATTATTCTTATTATCATTTCAAGTTGGATCATTTATTATGTATTTAGGATAGTAAACCGTTAACTGGAATAACTAGATTCATAATTACTTTTTTGTTCAACAGTTAGTTAGAAGTTAGAATGATTTAATTGAAATAAAGCAACCGAGTTGTTCTACAGGATTGCGTAATCTAATTTAAAAAAATTGTGTAATTGAGTTTATTAATTAATGTTGTGACTTTTTAATTCGTAATGTTATTGGGGAATTAAATTCTTAAAATTTCTCTTAAAATTATTCGATTGGTAAAGATTAATTATCAAACTATTCTTACGATTAATTTACAATCTAAAAAAAAAATTGATGCCGAGAATGGAGTTTTTGTCATCTTTGTTCTTTATTACTATTTTGATATTCTATTATCTATTTTGTTCTATGTTTATTCAACTGTGAATATTTTTTAAATAATTAACCCTCACTTATTTATTTTTCTTGTAGTTGACTTAGTCATGACTATGACTACATTCTGGTCGCAGCAAAACTCAATTTTGTTGTCCACTCTCTATGAGATCCGGCCGTAGTCCTCTACCTGTAAGTTAATTCTAGGCGTAGAAAATTAAATTTAGTGGATTTGACTTTCTAAACTTTCTCCAGCTTTTGCCCGTTCAACTACTTAAAGTTTTTGGCGAACCAGTAATGACGATCACAACTTCCTTGCTTGGAGGTCACAACACAACATAATGACTTCAAATATCATCACCTCTTGTGAATAGAGTCGTAACTCAGTTAGCATCAGTATTATTGTTAGTGTAAGAAAATGTGAGTTTGAGTACGTTAAAATATATTATCTTTTTATTTAATGGTTGAGGTGAGTAATTTAAAAATTGTATAAAAAAATAAGTACATTATCTTTTTATTTAAAAGTTGGATGGATAATTTAAAAATTGTATGAAAAAATAAATATTAAAAATCGTAATGTTACACATATATTAAAGGAAATAAAGAAAATATATCATCACCACCTCTGCCTTCAGGTCCTTAGATTTTCTAGAATTTTTCTGTGTTGTTCTTTACTCATTTTGTAGTTTCTTCTATTTTCTTATTATGTAGTTCTTTTGTTTTTACTCTACTTTGGATCAATAATTAAAAAGAAAGGAAAGGACAGTTAAGGAAATGGAATAATATATATGATTTGTTTGGATAGTTAATGTAAATAGATAAATAAATAAAAAAGAATGTTTAGGATTTTTCAAAATTTTAGCTTGGTTAAATAGCAGAAACAAAAGAAAAAGATTATAACGATTTTTTTTCAATTATATAACTTTTTATAAAATGTTTTTTTGGTTATTTAGGTAAAAGATTAGATGCATAAAAATGGTGTTTTAGTTTTTAAAATTAGGTTTCGTTTGGTTTCATGAAATAGAGACCATTTTCATTTTCCTTTTTTTGGAAAATGGATGGAAGAAAATATGTTTGTTGAAATTTTTTTTTAAAAAAGGGAAAAAAATGAAAATATGTGAAAATTAGAAACATAAAAAATTATCTTCATTATTTTCACTAAAAATGCTTTGTAAAACTAAAAAAAAATTGAAAATAAACATTTTTAGTTAGCTTTATAAATGTAAATTAAATTTTTTTGAACAAATTTTAAATATTAAATTTGGTACCCTCATTCAAATCCATATATTTTTATTTTATTTTATTTATCATATTTCTATTATAAAAAGTGTATAAAAAATGTTAAATTTTTATTTCTATTTGTTAATATTCAAAAAATAGAAAATAAAAATAAATGTTTGTCTCCAAATTGGGTTAACAAAAATAAAGAGATATATGGAAACAAGGGAGAGGATATTACTTCGCTTTCATTTCTCTTGTTTGTTTTAGTCCAATCCAAATATGAGGTTTGTTTAAACTTGTAAGTAGCCACACATGATAAATCATCTTTGACATTTCAAGATGAACTATTTCTCATTCTTGTGGTTGTGATTTCTTTAATTGTTGTTTAGATTTACATTTCCGTTATGTAATGTGGTTGGATCTGTCGATAGATTAATGGGTTGACCACTCAGTTTACCACATCTTGATTGTCATATTGACTTTTATCTTCCTATATCCAGATTCTTTTAGAGCATGAAAGTGTAATGTATGTATTTGCACTTGCAATCTTATCACAGTAGCTCAAATATATAGCTATTTTACGAATGAAACATTTCTTTTTTTTCAAATGAAAGCACATATACTTAATTTATAATACATCAACATAAAATCTCCAAAGAATTATGATAAGAAGAATAAAAGGATTCAAGAAATGGAAAAGGTGAATTAGCAAATATATGCAACCATTAGCTAACTTCAACAAGCGCACCCTCCTCTCTGCTCAACTTCTGAAGTAGTTTCTGATATACCTCGGAAATAACTGCATCAATGAACATGTTAGCTCCCCTGGTTTATAAAACAGTTCATTTTGACGTACGTTACCCCAACTCGTCATTTTCTTAAAATATTCGTATCAACTTCAATTGAACAGCATACCCATAAAGCATATCCATATTCCGCACTCACTTCTCGATAACATAGATTCTAATAAAGCAGTTAAAGTGTAGTGTATACTAGCAAGATAACATAGAAATCACAAGCAAAGTAACAAATAGAAGATTTAAAAAGAACAGGAAATTGAAAGAAATAATCGCATCTACTTCTATATGTTAAATAAGGATCAACTATCAAGGGCAATGGATATCACTTTAATAGATATAAAGGATTCTTGAGGGGCATGCTTACATGTCATGTTGTTCATGTTCACTGGCTAGTGCAGTTTTTGCTACACATAAAAATGCTTCATCAACGTTGTAATCCTCTTTCGCTGAAGTCTCAAAGTAAGGTATATTTCCCCTTGAGGCACACCAATCCCTAGCTTTTTTCTCAGAAACCTGTGTATAAGCACGTTTCAATGTCAAGCACTATAGTTTATGTACCAACAAAGAATCATTCTGTAGTACTCGAACCCGGGTGTGAGTGTTGAATGGGATATGCATCTCAGATGGGCATATTCAATTTTCTCCAAGATTATCATGTATTTGAAGGGTCTTATCAGATCATATCCTGATACTCATGTTTAGATAAAGTCGGACACAAATGTCTAACACGAATATTTCGAAGAAGTGAAGATTAGAGCAACATACCATTCGGCTATTTCCACCATCTATGTCAATCTTGTTTCCGATTACTATGAAAGGAAATGACTCAGGATCAGATGGATCTGCCTGGTTTAGAGTACCAAAATATGGGATCAAAATCAACTTCGTTGTAAAAAGCAAACAGATGTAGTTCAATTATGCTGGCAAATGATGGTTAGGACTTAAGAGACGAACAAGATACAAAAGAGACAATTAAATGAGTTCTGAATGTTTGTGTCGTTTCTTCAAAGTATGACATGGTTTTTTCAATATAACACAATGACTTGATTAATGACATATATAAATATCTAAAATTAAAACATCAATGAAATACATGGTCTGCAACAATGGGTTTGCCCTAAAATTTTAGTTAAGTAGTTTGATTAGCAATGATGACAGGGAAAGAGTCTTTACAGTTTACAACTGGGACATTATAGCAAACATGTTATGATCTGTTTTATTACTGGTGAAGAAATGAGATGAACAGTACAGAATTATGGGACCTGTTTCAGAAATTCTTCACGCCAATTGTTTAGTGTTTCAAATGATCTGAGTATGTTCACATCAAACACAATAACACAGCAATCTGCCCCTCGATAAAATGCAGAACCAAGACTCTGGAATCTTTCTTGCCCTGCTGTATCCCATATCTATCAGACAAGAAGACACTTGGTAAAATGTGAAGATTTTAGTTTAAAAAAAATGTGTAAGAATTTCCCTTGGTTTTTCATCTCTTACTTGCAAAGTTACCAATTTGTCATCAATCTGTAATTCTTTGGTGACAAAGTCAGCTCCAATTGTAGCTTTGTACTGTTGGTTGAACTTGTTATAAACATATCTGGATGACAAGTTAAGAAACTACAACAGCCTATGTAATTGTCATTGTGTGTCTTTCAATGCAACTAACAATCAAATATAATTTGCTTAAACAAAGCATGTATCTCAAAATAAAGGATACTGATTCATCAAAGATGTCTTTCCCACTCTGAAATACAAGCAAAATATCAAAAGGAAGTAAGGATACGACAATTACAAACAAATCAAGAATGCAAAAATAAAATAAAATAAAATAAAACATACCCACTGTCACCTAGAACAATGACCTTAAGCAGAGTTCTTCTCTTCATAGAAACATCCATGACGATGATCCCAAAAAGAAAAAAGGGGGGGGGGGTTTGCTTTACTGTTTAACTATTCTTCTTTGTTTTCCAGGATTCTGTAAGAAAATTTGAGAAGAGTATGGAAAAGAAAAGCCACCCCACCAATATAACAGAGCACTTGTTATTTAAATAAAAGTAGTAGCCTTTTTTCTCAACAATGTTCTTGATTCTTCTTAAGCTTCTTTCATTTTCATTTTTTTTAACTGTTTTGTTTAATGATTCAAGTGCAAGAACATGTGAACCCTGGCCAACCAATGAAAGTGCTAGGCGCCACCAGTAAAGCTGAAATTTTCATAACAATATATATCTGTATATGTATGTTAAGGAGATGTAGAAATTGAAAGTTAATGTAACAGTTTTTAGTTGCGTTTCTGGTTGACATGTCTCAAAAAGACAGTTTGGATCGTGCTTTCCTCTTCTTTTCGTGATCCTGTAGGGTTGAATATGACTTATCACAAATATTATATGATAAATCATCTTATACATAGCCAAATAAAGTTTTTATTAATAGGTTGTACATTAAAATATATATGATAATCTTGCAATTAAATCTTATAGGTCGACTCCTAATTCAAATTTTGCATCCACTTCTTTTAAAAAATTGCATCTAATATATTTCAGATTCTGTTTGTCATGTTCACACTTTTTTATATCCAAAATAATCAAGAACATATTGGTTGTTACAAATTTTTTTTTTCAGTTAAATATCTGTTTTCGTGCTCTAGCTTTTGACGTCACCAAATTGCTGAAGGATTGATCTAAATTTGGAACAAATTTGATAAGAAAATTAAGGAGAGGTCCACTCTTTCTCAAATTTTAATAACCGATTCAACCCGACGTTTTTACTTTGAAGTTAGCTTTAAATTGGATAAATTACCTAGCTGGTCATTTAATTTTTAGAGCGCTTTCATTTTAGTTATTTAAGTGTTAAATCTCTAATAGCGGTTATCTATACACAGTCATATCATATTTACACTTTCATTTTGGTAACTCAGCTTTTAGACCACTTTCATTTTGGTCACCCAAAAAATATTTTTTTAAGAATTGATTGGGGTAAAAAAAATCAAAGATTTAAATTGAAAAATCGATAGAAACTAAAATAATACACAAAAATTATTAAATTGTACTTGTTTATCCCATTGGCGAAATTCTAATTTTCTTTTAATTTTTTAATATTAAAAATTTAAATTTTAAAACATCAAAATAAATTGAATAAATTGTCGATACCACTTATCACTTGTCATTGATCAGAAGTACTCAAATCCAACATTCCGCTCAATTTGATCATTTATTTGGTTTTTGCATTATTATTTTATTCTCAATTCATCAATAAATATATCTCATCATACATTATATAATTCATAAAATTAACATTTAATCATTAAATTTTAAGCCGTATGAACTTATCTGGGTCGATTTGCAAAATTTGTGAAAGTTCAAGGACTAATCAACCACCTTTTTCAATTCCTCGACTTGCTTCGGGTTCTCGATTTGCAGTAAAAATATGAAAAACCAGCTTAAGGAAACCCTTCTATGGTGTGTTTTGCTGATAAGAATGTAGAAAAATAAAGAGAAATCTAGATAATTCCACTTTAGTCCTAGCTTTATTAAGTAAATTTTGCAATATTCCAATTTTGTCCTTAATTCTCCTTATTTTCTTGCTGATTTCATGCCCTTGCCGTCCAGCCCAAATAGACCTTTGGCCTATTTTCCTTTTAAACCCTCTTTCTTTTATTATTTAAGCTATTTAATCATTTCCCACAATTGTACATTTATTACAATTTAGTCCTTTTTGTTCAATTAACTATCGAAACTTTAAAATTTCTTGACGAAACTTTAATACTAACTTATTAACACTCCATAAATATTTATAAAAATATTTATGGCTCAGTTTAAAATTTCTAAAGTCTCGATACCTTATTTTCGATTTTAATTATTTTAATATTTATTATTAGTACACTATTCACTTTCTAAAAAATTTTCCTAACTTCACATTTAACTTATACTCACTAAATTAATAATGTTTTCTAGTCATTTGTCAAATTTAGTGATCTCGAATCACTGTTCTAACACCACTGAAAATTTAGGCTATTACAGAGTTCATGAGGTGGATGAAGATGATTAAGCATAAATCGAGGAGTCCAACATGCTTTGAAAAGATGAAAGGTGAGTTGGGAGATTTCCAAGTCTTGTCACACTATGCACCCCTACGACACGACACGTTATGAAAAGCCAACCCAACAAGTTCATCAACGAATCGTGTCGTCATGACGAGGAAGAGCACGCCGTCTCGATGAGCTCCCACTTCTCAACAACCATTATGTGTACATCATGACGAGCCGCAGCACCTTTAAATATGAAAAGGCTAAGCTATAATCTGGAGTCATGACGAGCTGAACAAGAGATTGTGACGAGCTATTCACTTTAATTACGAAAAATCAACGAATAACTACCTTGGAATTTGAACGTGACAAGTTGAGATTCCAAGTTGCAACGAAATTGATCAAAGTCGTGACACTACTGTAGGGTGTCACGACTTGCCTTGATGAAACGACTTTGGGGGCATAAAATTTATCGCAACATCATGATGGGGAGGGAATTCCATCGCAACGAGTTGACTACTATGCAATGTTTCAGTGCCCTAACTGTCCAGTTGACCCATACGATACCTGCCATTCTCCTCTCTGCACAAACTCAGTAACTATAGTTTTTATTTATTTATTTATTTAATTTTATATTTTATTCGTAAGTATTTTCCATTCACTTAGAACACACAAATCCTGAGAGTTCCATTACAACAAGAATTCAACCTTTTCAAGGAATTTTTCTTATTTGCACTTTAATTCTTTTATATCGGGATAATGGTTTTCTAAACTGTGGGAGAAGTATATAGGATTGGATTTTTTCAATTTGTGTAGTTTATTTATTTTATTTAGTTTATCAAAAAAATAAAATAAAATTTTGATGTTTGTATTTTCTATGTAAGAACCCCATATTTTTGAAGGCACTACAAATTCGAGCCAAAACCGCAAGAGGAGCTAGTCCCACCAATTTCGTTGCACTTATCAATCTAATCGGGTAACCTCGTCTCCTTATTATTTTTGGTTCACATTGGGGAAAATGTGTGAAATAAAGTGTGCGGGTGACATAGTGTATCGTAGTTATGTGCAAGTGTACACAGTCGTTACAGGTAATAAGTAGTAAGTAAAGAGTTATCATCGCCAAGGGACTAAATGTGTAAATTATTTGCATTGTCAACTATAAAACAATTTGGAAGAAAAGCAAGTAAAAGAATAATATTGTTGAGAGACATAAATTATAATATAGATGTAATTAGATTTCAAATACCCATAAAACAAAACAACACATTTTGTAGAAAAAGTATTCACAATAGAAATATTGAACGCAAGATTTAATAAACATAACATGAATAAACTAGAACAAGCATTTCATTTAACAAGAATATATTGGCAATTTATAGAAAGAATATCACGAAAGGGTCCTGGCAATATGAAAATTCATTAAACCCAATTTTAATTAAAGCATAGGATTCTCTCGAAGTCCTATTATGTCTCTAAGTTATTTTGCATTCTATGTCAAAACTAACATAGAAATCACCTTTTGGGGCATTTTATACAGTTTATGCATACAACAATCATCTTTCGATATCGACATGAAATGCACCATTTACGTCTTTTCTCTATTAACTATTACATCTTCTTAGATTAAATACTTAATTCATTAACCTACAAATGTTGACCTTACATTTACAAGTTTTAACATGAACTTAACCTAAATGAATGAAACAATCATTTGTACAAAATATTCATAATACAAAACCCAATCAACTCAAATCATAATTCATACACATTCTAAATAAAAAAATTAAGTCATGCATTATTAAATTGAAAACATAATGATGAAATGCAAACATGTCTTTCAATAGGCAAAGCAATAATCAATAATAAAGAGAAAGGGAAGAAGAGTAGCCGAGGGGGTGATCCATGACCATTGCACAATAAAAAGAGAAAATAGTTGGACTGTAGGGGGTTATTTGTGACTGCTCCTTGTAGCATCCTATGGGGGCTCTCCTCCTCTTCTTTATGTTAAATCACGTATATGATCTCAAGTCATTCTTTCTGGATGCTCTCACTTTCAGTAAGTGTTTTGCCTTATTTTATGACAAGAAAATGTTTAGCAAGCCATAAGGAAAGTAAGAATACTCAAACACTTTTTCTTTGAAAACTGGTGTGTCTTCCTGATAAAATGAAGGCCTCCTTTTATAGTTTTTGAGCCCCAACGTCCCTTGTTTTTTTTAGGAAGGGAATCCTTGGTTTTCTTCCCTAAGTGTGTTATTCCTTGATGTGTGGAGAACTAGGTGTTGGCATGCTATTTTTAGCAAAGGAAGTTGCTTGATTTCTTCCCTTGTGTGGTCGACCCTTATTTGGTGGAAAGGTTGTTTTGACTGCTATTTTTAGTAGTATTGTGGACGGTTTGAGGCTTGATTCAAGGGGAAAGGTTTTTGATTTTTATTTTAGGGAGAATGAAATTAAATTTGCTATTTTGGGGAGTTTAATGGCCGACCTTTGAGTGATAGTAGGAAAGTGTGGCTGATTGTGGACTGTTATTTTTAGTAGTGGTTGTTGTTATCCTCAATTCATGAAACATGGGTACATGAGATGATAGGTGGACAGTTTTGGGCATCCATCTGGGCAGTTCTGGGTATCCATGTAACTGGGTCTAGAATGAAGTTTGCTTTGAAACCCAACGTGACAGGTTCTGAATCCTTCAACCTGTTCTGTCTAAGCTCAAAATTAACCAAAATTCTGCCATATTTTCCCTAGCCCAAATATTACCAAAAAATAATAAAATAACATGCATTTAGCATAAAATTCACTAAATTAACACATTCCTATGAAAATTATAAAATATCACAAAATTAAGAGTAAAACCACAGAAAGTGTTATTTATTTACTTGGAATTTGCATAAATTATACATAAAATAATTTTGAAAATATCTATATATTTTAGAGTTTACACACTCCCAAACGTAAATCATTTCTCGTCCCGAGTAATGCTAAAAACATGTCGTATAATGTAGAATTTAATTCATCCAAGTGATCATGTAAAAGAAAAAATTATGCTCTCAAATCAATTATGCTAGCATGTAGTTCGTATACAGTATATCATCCAATATTTCTTCAAATATCTACATGCTAACAAAATCATGATTTGAACAGTTAATTTTTATAAGTAGAAGTAATTGACTTCCATAAAAGACTTTCACTTCCATAAATCAGCTAATCATCATTCCTTAGGTTTAATATATGTATTCATATGATGAGTTCAATATTTCCTCTGCACTAATCTTGTAACATCTTATTTTTCAGTGGTACTAGAACGGTGGCTTTGGGGCCACAAATCTGACGTGTGAGTCAATAATTATTATCATTTAATATGTAGGAATAATATATGGTGTAATAATAAAATTTGATTTAATGATTTTTGGTTAAATGGAAGAACAATTGGGTTCAAGTGGTAAGACCCTAAAGTCAAGTGGTATTAGAAAATGAGGTATCAGGACCTTGTTTCTATAAATCGACTTGTAAATATTTTATTAAATATTTATGAAATGTTATTAAGGTTGTATTAAATTTTCGTTAAGAAATTTTAATGTTTAGATAGTTAATTAATTAAAAAGGACTAAATCGCAAAGGATGTAAAATCTAATCACTATTAGATTTGAATGATTAAATGGCTTAATGAATAAAATTAAATGGACTTAACTGGTAAATAAACCATTTAAGGAATTAGAGGACAAATATGGACATGAATTTGGTGTTTCATTTAATTATTAACGAAGGTTAAAATGGTAATTTGGTAAATTAAATTAAATTAAATTAAACCAAAAGCCTTTATCATCTTTTACAATTCTTCTTCATCAAAATGTAATGGAGGAAGAAGCCATATTTTAACCTTGAAGTTTCGGCAAGTTCAAAAGCTAGAATGGTAAGTGATTTTGGCTCTATTTTTAATAATTTTTATATTTTTGAGATCATTGCAACTAAATCCAGCTAGCCCGTGCCTTCATTTTTGAAATTGTTAAAGATTTTTAATTTTGAAATTGATGAATCTTTGTGATTTGAGATGTTAAATGATGAATTTTAAGTATTAGTTGTTATTTATAAATATTTTGTTAAGTGATTTTTGATGAATTTAACGATTAGGGATTAAATTACTGAAATAGTACAAATACAAGGATTTAATGTGTAATAATAGCAAATATGGGCTGTATTGATGTTCCAATAAATTCAGCTAAACTTAAATGTGAGTAAAAATGGTTAATTTGCATGTTTTAGGCTCAGAGACTAAATTGAATACAAGTAAAATATTAGGGAAAACTTTGTAAAAATGTCAAAAATGACTAAATTGCATAAACTAAATTGTTTTTGCTATCTAAATTAATGAATTGAATGAAATTGTTAATTTAGATCAAGAACAAGTGGAAAATCAAGGAGAAGAGAAAATTACCAAATAGCCTCTGTACTTAGTCATTTTCGTAATTTAGCCAGGAAAGTTCGTATATTTAAATAAAGTTTTAAATGTTATTTTGCTATTTATGTTATTATACCATTTATCATGTAAAGAAATGATGGAAATCCAGCGATGTTATGGCGACTATCGAGCCCCATTTGGACCTTAGGAATATATAGGATACAAATGACATGTCATTAATGTTACCATGTTTCGGGTGCTAGTCTTAAATGTCCTACTGATGGCTGAGGTCCTGTATTTTTTGCGGATGCTCGTCAACTTGTGTGAGCGGCATCGTGTAGCGTACATTCCGACCATCAGCTTATGTGAGCAGACCCATTTTTCAGTTTGTGTGAACTATGATGTAAAGGAAAATGAAAAAGAGTGGTTTCAACCATATGTTTAACACACTTTGTGTGAGCTTTCCCGTGCATCCGATATTATTCTAAGTGGTTCAACAGGCCTAAAAAGGGAAGAAACGATAAGTTTTTCGATGGACTATGGTATAAGTCTATGGAAATGTATGACATGATAATGGTTAAAGAATGTATATATGTGTTTATGGAAAGTATGAACTCAAAGGCATTATGCTCATGTAAATCTAGCTTTTCATGTGGTAATTCAATTAAGTTATGTGATAATGCACTAACATGTGTTGCTGATGCTGCTTAGGCTTGTTCCAAGCTTATGTTGGATTGAACCATGTTTAAACTATAAGGTTGTGGATTGAAATGGTAATTGTCCAAATGGAAATATACTTATGTTCATGAAAAGATAGTATGAATCAAAAGATGTATTTTCTTATGAAATGGTTTATCACGTGGCTGATTCAAAAAGAGTTATGTATAAATGCAATAACTTGTGTATTGATGATGATGTTTAGACTTGTGTTAAGCTTGTAGTTATGGTTGATGTTTATACTTATGTCTTATATTATGCAAATGAAATGGGTAAGAAAATGTAATGAAACAGTAAGTTCATAATTAAGATGTAATATGATGATAAAAGGATTGATGAGTTGAATGACGTACTTGTATGTGAGAAATTTACTTGTGCTATGGATGAATTTACCTATGTCATGAATAAATACACTAAATCTTGAATTGATAATGTTATTTAAGTTTAAGCTAAGTAAATGAAATAGAAGAAAGTAAATGGAATGGAAAGTAAGTAAATGAAGTGGCTCTGTAACACCCCGAACCCGAAACCGACACCGGAGTCGAACACGAGGTGTTAACTGACTTTAACCCCTTATAAAATTTATTTTCCAGACACTGCCCAATCTGTGTACTAGTCGTTTTAAAAATCATATCTTGAGTTTCGTAACTCGAAAATCAGTTTCGTAATTTTTCCCAGAAACTAGACTCATGTGCCCATCTATGTATTTTTTCTAGAATTTTTGGTTGGGCCAATTAGTACAGTTTATTAGTCAAAGTATCCCATGTTGCAGGGGTCGACTACACTGACCTTTGCCCATTACGACTTGGATATCTCCCTTCACGGGGCTTCAATACTGATGCCGTTTGTTTCTATGAAAACTAGACTCAGAGAGGAATCTATACATATATGGTACGACCCCTAATTATCTCTGGTTAATTTATAATGAATTTCCAAAGTCGGAGCAGGGAATCCAGAAACTGTTCTGGCCCTGTCCCACAAAAATCTGATTATCTCTTAATATAATGCCCATATGATCTTTTCGTTACTTCCTCATGAAAACAGACTCATCGAGCTTCGATTACATAATTTATTCATCAATTAATTCCACTCCTACTATTTTTAGTGATTTTTCAATCTCATGACACTGCTGCTGCCAGCATCTGTTACGAAAGTAACTAGGTCCATTTCATGCCTACCCTTGATCCAACTCAATCGAACATTCGTGCCATTTTCGCATGGCTTAAAGTTTACATGCCAAAGTTCAAACACAACGTAATAGCTTATACATGCCAAAATGTTCTTCTAAGCCAACTAAGAAGAAAGTACCAAAACTTGCTATCCGGTGTGATGACTTCGATGACGGCCCGATCACGCAAAAAGAGATGTGTCCAAGAAACCTAGAATAGGTGACAAGGAAACACCGAGTGAGTTTATAACTCAGTAAGTCATAAGCTATGCACTACCATCCATCAATAACATTATCACAAGAGAAAACAAAATGGAACGAGGCTAATTACTCCATCCATTCCGAACCATACCATAGTTCCTCCAACCTATCGATTCAATTTCATATCAATTCATGCATTCACATTCCATATACTCATCAATAGGACATTGAAGCATTTTCATAAATCAATTTATTTTCGTTACAATCAAACGACTAAACGGCCTTTCACCCATCCTACGATAAATTTTATGTACGTGACTTCAAGTATAGTTGTCACATAGGTTCAAACTTACCGAGCTCAACACCAAGTATAAGCATAGCACCTATTAGCCATGTACTCAAGACACTTACCCGATCCGCTGTCCGCGATCGACTCAATAGTGTCGCACACATAGTGTCCGTAATGATTCACGAGTGCATATTGAGTCCGCACACTCAGTGCTATATAATCAACTCGCACACTTAGTGCTACGTAATCAAATCGCACACTTAGTGCTACATAGTCAAACTCGCACACTTAGTGCCGCATGGTCAATTCGCACACTTAGTGCATCATATTCATTTCGCACACTTAGTGCAACATAGTCAAATCGCACACTTAGTGCTGTACAATTTAATCCCGCGCACTTAGCGCCAATCTCATGGTCATAAATGGTTATACCCGCACGTTTAGTGCCGAGATCAACAACTCAGTACATCTTACCTCTTTTCTTTTCATTCAACAATTTCATCATCACATACGTACATGCATATATATATATATGTATATTTATTCATTCCATTCAGCATCAATACATAAACATTATGACCATTTGAAATAATACCAACTACATGCTTAATGACTTACCTTGTGTTGGGTAAGACGGTTCCAACTCGACTACTCAGTGATCTTTTCTTTGCCTTTATCGGATCTAGTTCCCTTTTGCTCTTGAGCTTAAGTTCAACAAAATTTAAAATAGTCATTAATCGACTATTCAAGTATTACTTTCAGAATAATATATATATTGATTTGACCTTCACACACATAGATTATAGTAAGCTTTATAATAGTCAATAAATAACTCATTGGCAAATTTTCATTAATGTTTACAACAAAATCACATACTCACTACGAGCTGTTTTCCTGAGTAGTAGTCGCTAAATTGTTTATAACTGGAGCTACAAAACTCCAAATAACTAGCCGTTAATTTTTCCTGAATATAGACTCGTATATCTTCCATCCATAAAATTTTCAGAATTTTTGGCTTGGCCAATCAATACCAGATTTTTCCTAAAGTTTCCCCTGTTTCACTGTTTGACTATTCTGACCACTCTTCACTACGAATCAAATTTCTCATTTTACAGAATTCAAAATGTGTTGTATTTGATCTCATTTGAAACTAGACTCATTAAGGAGTCTAAGCATATAAATTTTATCTTATAATCATTTTTGTACAATTTATAATGATTTCCTAAAAACAGAACAGGGAATCTAGTAGTCATTTTGACTCAGCCCCACAATACTTCAAATATCGCAAGATCGGTAACTCTTTTGTTTTTATAGTTTCTTTTGTAAGAAAATAGACTCTTCAAGCTTTAATGGCATAATTCACTCAGCTTCTAATTCAACTCCTACAAATTATGGCGATTTTCCAAAATCACCTTACTGCTGCTGTCCCCAAACAGATTATTACCAAATCAAATACTAACATTAGCATTTCACCTTAATAGCTAGCTTACCAAGCCTTAATTTAACATATTAATCTTTAACATATCTTTCAATTTTCATCAACAACTATCAAAAAGCTCAAGCACTCATCAATGGCAAAACACAAAATCATCATCAATCCACAAAATTGAACCATGGGTTTTTAGAACTCAAGTCAACTACTAAAACATGCATGCATCTCAAGAACAACATCAAACATACCTTAGTCTAGCAAACCACCATAGCCGATTTTCTCAAGCTCTCCCCTTCCTTTCTTTCCTCTATTCGGCCAAAGGTGTTCACGAATGAACACATTTTTTTTTGTTTTCTTTCCTCAACTCACGGCAACAAGGGGGGTATGGATGAGACCATTTTTTTTTTCATCACCCTTCCTTTTCATTGTTTAATTACCATGCTCTTTATTTTATTTTTCTTAGCATACATCACTAGCATAACATGTTGGTGACATGTTTCCACCCATAGCATGGCCAGCCACTATGCTTTAATTTGGCTAATTTGACATGCAAGGACAAACACTTTCCCACATATATTAATGGGCCACTTGAACACTTGCCTAGCATATTTCTAAATTGTCTCACATAAGTCCCTACTAATAAATTCCACATACACTGACCAAATTAAAGTATGGAACTATCACACAAGCATTTACGCACATCATAAACACAGAATATAATCTTTAATTATTTATAAGACTCGGTTTTGTGGTCCCGAAACCACTTCCCGACTAGGGTCAATTTTGGGCTGTCACAACTCTCCCCCACTTAAGAAATTTTCGTCCCCGAAAATCTTACCGGTAAATAGGTTTGGATATCGTTCTTTCATCGAGCTCTCGGTTTCCCAAGTAGCTTCCTCGATCCCGTGTTTGAGCCATAACACCTTTACTAGCGGAACTCTTTTGTTTCGTAACTCCTTCACTTCACGAGCTAGGATACGCATCGGTTCTTCTTCATAACTCATATCGGCTTGAATTTCAACCTCTGATGGGCTAATTATGTGCGATGGATCAGATCTATAGCGTCGAAGCATCGAAACATGAAAGACGTCATGGATCTTTTCAAGCTCAGGGGGCAAAATCAATCTATACGCAACTGGCCCCACTCGTTTGGAGATTTCGTACGGCCCAATGAATCTCGGGCTCAACTTGCCCTTACGGCCAAACCTAAGTACCTTTTTCCAAGCCGAAACTTTAAGAAACACTTTATCTCCCACCTGATATTCAATGTCTTTTCGTTTCAAATCCGCATACGATTTCTGACGATCTGTGGCTGCTTTCAGACTTTCACGGATTACCTTTACTTTCTGTTCGGCATCTTTAATCAAATCAACTCCGAAAATTTTACTTTCACCGAGCTCGGTCCAAAACAATGGTGTACGGCATTTACGACCGTACAAAGCCTCGTAAGGTGCCATCTTAATACTTGATTGAAAACTATTGTTGTAAGCGAATTCAATCAAAGGTACATACCGTTCCCATGAACCACTAAACTCAAGGATGCAGCATCTCAGCATATCCTCGAGTATCTGAATTATCCGCTCGGATTGACCATCGGTTTGGGGATGAAAAGCGGTGCTAAAATGCAGCTTGGTACCCAAAGCTTCTTGCAATTTCTTCCAAAATCACGAGGTGAATCTCGGATCTCTATCCGACACGATAGAAATAGGTACTCCATGTAATCTCACAATCTGAGAAACATACAATTCGGCTAGTTTATCCAATGAAAAATCCGTATGCACGGGGATAAAGTGAGCCGACTTAGTCAGCCTATCAACAACAACCCAAATCGCATCCTTCTTACTTGCGGACAATGGCAGTCCGGACACAAAGTCCATTGTGACTCGGTCCCATTTCCACTCGGGTATCATGATCGGCTGAAGTAACCCTGAAGGCACTTGATGTTCCGCTTTCACTTGTTGACATATTAAACATCTCAAAACAAAGTCGGAGATGTCTCGTTTCATACCATGCCACCAAAACCGACGTTTCAAGTCGTTGTACATTTTCGTGCTCCCCGGGTGAATTGACATTCGGCTACAATGGGCTTCGTTCAGAATCATCGGAATGAGTTCCGAATTCCTTGGAACACACAAATGACTTCTAAACCTCAAACAACCATCATCATCAATCTGAAACTCCGATTCCTTGTTCGGAACACACTCAGCTCGTTTTGCAACCAATTCATCATCGACTTCCTGAGCTTCAAGAATTTGATGAGTCAATAATGGTTTGGCTTTTAATTCAGCTACTAACACATTGTCAGATAGAACAGACAAGTGTACATTCATCGCTCGCAAAGCAAACAGTGATTTCCGGCTTAAGGCGTCCGCAACCACATTAGCCTTTCCCGGGTGGTAATCAATGACAAGCTCGTAATCTTTCAACAACTCAAGCCAACGTCTTTGTCGCAGATTCAAGTCTCGTTGAGTCATCAAATATTTGAGACTTTTGTGATCCGAAAACACATGGCACTTCTCACCAAACAAATAATGTCGCCATATTTTCAATGCAAACACAATGGCGGCTAGTTCGAGATCATGGGTCGGATAATTTCTCTCGTGTGGCTTTAATTGTCTTGACGCATAGGCCACAACTCGACCTTCTTGCATCAATACGCAACCTAACCCAAGTAGGGATGCGTCACTATAAATGACAAACTCTTTACCCGATTCGGGTTGCACCAAAATTGGAGCTTCAGTCAAATGAGTTTTCAGTTGATCGAAGCTTTTATGACATTTCTCCGTCCATTCGAACTTAACATCCTTTTGAAGTAGCTTCGTCATTGGTGTGGCTATCATCGAGAAACCTTTGACAAATCGTCGGTAATAACCGGCGAGCCCTAGAAAGCTCCGGACTTCGGAAACATTTCTCGGAGGCTTCCAGTTAAGTATGGCTGAAATTTTGCTTGGGTCAACTCGAATACCCGATGCGGATACCACATGACCCAAGAAGCTAACCTCTCTTAACCAGAACTCACACTTACTGAACTTAGCATATAACTGCTTATCCCGCAAAATTTGCAACACTTGCCTCAGATGCTCAGCATGTTCGGTCTCATCTCTTGAATAGACCAAGATGTCATCAATAAACACAACTACGAACCGATCCAAATACGGCCTGAAGATCCGATTCATCAAATCCATAAACACCGCAGGGGCATTAGTGAGCCCGAACGGCATCACTAAGAACTCGTAGTGACCGTACCTCGTTCTGAAAGTAGTTTTGGGTACGTCCGAATCTCGAATCCGCAACTGATAATAACCCGATCTCAAATCTATCTTTGAAAACACCGATGCTCCCTTTAATTGATCGAACAGATCATCAATACGCGGTAACGGATACTTATTTTTTATCGTCACTTTATTCAGTTGACGATAGTCAATGCACAACCTCATGGTTCCGTCCTTCTTTTTCACGAACAATACTGGTGCACCCCAAGGTGAGAAACTCGGTCGAGCGAAACCTCTATCCGTCAATTCTTGCAACTGAGCTTTCAACTCTTTTAACTCGGTTAGTGCCATACGATACGGAGCGATCGAAATTGGCGTAGTTCCAGGTACAAGCTCAATACCAAACTCTACCTCCCGAACAGGTGGCAAACCCGGTAACTCTTCAGGAAAAACATCCGGGTATTCACAAACCACCGGCACCGATTCGGGTTTCTTTTCTAACTCCTTGTCATCAAGTACATACGTGAGGTATGCTTCGCACCCTTTCCTTACATATTTCTGGGCCAACATTGCTGATATTACAGCTGGCAACCCCCTTAAGTCCGCAGACTCAACTCGGATTATTTCGTTATTTGCGCACCTCAAATCGATAGTCTTGCTTTTGCAATTCACAACCGCATCATGCGCGGTTAACCAATCCAAACCAAGAATAACATCAAACTCGTCGAACGGCAAAAGCATCAAATCGGCCGGAAAATAGGATTCTCGGATTATTAGAGGGCATCTCTTACACACTTTATCAACAAGTACGCATTGACCCAAAGGGTTTGATACTCGAATTACGAGCTCAGTAGACTCAACAGGTAGAGTCTTACTGGTTGCTAAGGTTTCGCATACATATGAATGAGTAGAACCAGGGTCAATCAATGCAATCACATTAGTATCAAAGAGAGTGAAGGTACCAGTGATGACGTCGGGGGAGGATGCCTCCTCTCGTGCGCGAATGGCATATGCTCTAGCAGGAGTACGGTTCTCGGCTCGATCGGCCGTATCAGAGGCCCCCCTCTGACTACCACCCCTGCCTCCTAAAATTCTCGGTGGTCTACCTCTAGATGTCACTCCACTAGGTCTTGCACCTTGAATCTTATTCTTCTCATCCAGCTCCGTGCAATCTCTAATGAAGTGGTCCTTCGAACCGCATCCGTAACAGGCCCTGCTAGTAGACTTGCCCCAACATTCACCTAGGTGTCGTCTTCCACATTGGGACATTCAGGTTTCTCGTGACGATTATTGCCCACACTAGCTACCGAAGTAGCTCGGGAGCCCATCGATGGTCTTGCCCTGATGGAAATTCCCGCAGTCGCCCTCGACTTATTAATGTCCTCCCTGAACTTCTTTACAGCTGAGAACGGAGCTTTACCCGTCGATCTTTTACGATAATCTCTAGCTTCAAATTCAGCCTTCCTCTTCTCCTTTCCAAGTTCTTCCGCCTTGCAGGCTCGTTCGACTAGTGTTACGAATTCTTTTATTTCCAAAATACCCATTAGTAGCTTTAAATCTTCATTCAATCCTTCCTCGAATCTTTTGCACATAGCAACCTCATCAGCTACACACTCCCGGGCATACCTACTGAGTCTTACGAATTCATGTTCGTATTCAGATACAGTCATACGGCCTTGCTTGAGTTCCAAGAACTCCTTACGCTTCTGATCAATGAACCGTTGGCTAATAAATTTCTTTCGGAATTCCGTTTGAAAGAAGTCCCAAGTTACACGCTCGTTCGGGACTATGGAAATCAAGGTCCTCCACCAATAGTAGGCTGAGTCTTGCAACAAAGATACAGCACATTTTAGACATTCGTCAGGTGTGCATGACAATTCATCGAACACCCGAATGGTGTTATCAAGCCAGAACTCGGCCCTTTCGGCATCATCAGTTACTATGGCCTTGAACTCCTTGGCCCCACGCTTCCTAATCAAGTCTACAGGTGGCTTACTCAGCCTCACAGGATCAGCAACTGATGGCATTACAGGCTCTTGGGGTGGATTATTCAAATTTGGGAATTGTTGGACAGCCGGGTTGGTTCGGGCATATTGCGCGACCCACTCATTCATCATGGTAAAGAAGGCTTGTTTAGCCCCCTCACCTTGATTATTCGCAGATGACTGAGGTTCAACAGGCGGTGTCCCTTGTGCAGGAGCAGCCGCTACGCTCTCAACGTCATCCGCTAGGTTCTTTCTACACCGGGATCCATTTACTAATCAAAACAAAAACATTTCAACCGCCAGAATCATCACCCTTTTAAACATTAACATTAAGGCATGTATAGCTAGACTCATACGAGCTATGGTAGTCCTAGAACCGACTAAACCATAGCTCTGATACCAATCAAATGTAACACCCTGAACCCGAAACCGACACCGGAGTCGAACACGAGGTGTTAACTGACTTTAACCTCTTATAAAATTTATTTTCCAGACACTGCCCAATCTGTGTACTAGTCGTTTTAAAAATCATATCTTGAGTTTCGTAACTCGAAAATCAGTTTCGTAATTTTTCCCAGAAACTAGACTCATGTGCCCATCTATGTATTTTTTCTAGAATTTTTGGTTGGGCCAATTAGTACAGTTTATTAGTCAAAGTCTCCCATGTTGCAGGGTCGACTACACTGACCTTTGCCCATTACGACTTGGATATCTCCCTGCACGGGCTTCAATACTGATGCCGTTTGTTTCTATGAAAACTAGACTCAGAGAGGAATCTATACATATATGGTACGACCCTAATTATCTCTGGTTAATTTATAATGAATTTCCAAAGTCGGAGCAGGAATCCAGAAACCGTTCTGGCCCTGTCCCACAAAATCTGATTATCTCTTAATATATGCCCATATGATCTTTTGTTACTTCCTCATGAAACAGACTCATCGAGCTTCGATTACATAATTTATTCATCAATTAATTCCACTCCTACTATTTTAGTGATTTTTCAATCTCATGACACTGCTGCTGCCAGCATCTGTTACGAAAGTAACTAGGTCCATTTCATGCCTACCCTTGATCCAACTCAATCGAACATTCGTGCCATTTTCGCATGGCTTAAAGTTTACATGCCAAAGTTCAAACACAACGTAATAGCTTATACATGCCAAAATGTTCTTCTAAGCCAACTAAGAAGAAAGTACCAAAACTTGCTATCCGGTGTGATGACTTCGATGACGGCCCGATCACGCAAAAAGAGATGTGTCCAAGAAACCTAGAATAGGTGACAAGGAAACACCGAGTGAGTTTATAACTCAGTAAGTCATAAGCTATGCACTACCATCCATCAATAACATTATCACAAGAGAAAACAAAATGGTACGAGGCTAATTACTCCATCCATTCCGAACCATACCATAGTTCCTCCAACCTATCGATTCAATTTCATATCAATTCATGCATTCACATTCCATATACTCATCAATAGGACATTGAAGCATTTTCATAAATCAATTTATTTTCGTTACAATCAAACGACTAAACGGCCTTTCACCCATCCTACGATAAATTTTATGTACGTGACTTCAAGTATAGTTGTCACATAGGTTCAAACTTACCGAGCTCAACACCAAGTATAAGCATAGCACCTATTAGCCATGTACTCAAGACACTTACCCGATCCGCTGTCCGCGATCGACTCAATAGTGTCGCACACATAGTGTCCATAATGATTCACGATGCATATTGAGTCCGCACACTCAGTGCTATATAATCAACTCGCACACTTAGTGCTACGTAATCAAATCGCACACTTAGTGCTACATAGTCAAACTCGCACACTTAGTGCCGCATGGTCAATTCGCACACTTAGTGCATCATATTCATTTCGCACACTTAGTGCAACATAGTCAAATCGCACACTTAGTGCTGTACAATTTAATCCCGCGCACTTAGCGCCAATCTCATGGTCATAAATGGTTATACCCGCACGTTTAGTGCCGAGATCAACAACTCAGTACACCTTACCTCTTTTCTTTTCATTCAACAATTTCATCATCACATACGTACATGCATATATATATATATGTATATTTATTCATTCCATTCAGCATCAATACATAAACATTATGACCATTTGAAATAATACCAACTACATGCTTAATGACTTACCTTGTGTTGGTAAGACGGTTCCAACTCGACTACTCAGTGATCTTTTCTTTGCCTTTATCGGATCTAGTTCCCTTTTGCTCTTGAGCTTAAGTTCAACAAAATTTAAAATAGTCATTAATCGACTATTCAGTATTACTTTCAGAATAAATATATATTGATTGACCTTCACACACATAGATTATAGTAAGCTTTATAATAGTCAATAAATAACTCATTGGCAAATTTCATTAATGTTACAACAAAATCACATATTCACTACGAGCTGTTTCCTGACAGTAGTCGCTAAATTGTTTATAACTGGAGCTACAAAACTCCAAATACTAGCCGTTAATTTTCCTGAATATAGACTCTATATCTTCCATCCATAAAATTTCAGAATTTTGGCTTGGCCAATCAATACCAGATTTTTCTAAATTTCCCCTGTTTCACTGTTGACTATCTGACCACTCTTCACTACAATCAAATTCTCATTTACAGAATTCAAATGTTGTATTGATTCATTAAACTAGACTCATTAAGAGTCTAAGCATATAAATTTATCTATAATCATTTTTGTACATTATAATGATTCTAAAAACAGGAATTAGTAGTCATTTGACTCAGCCCACATACTTCAAATATTCAAGATCGTAACTCTTTTTTTTATAGTTTCTTTGTAAAAATAGACTCTCAACTTTAATGGCATAATCATCAGCTCTAATTCAACTCTACAAATATGGCGATTTCCAAAATCACCTTACTGCTGCTGTCCCCAAACAGATTATACCAAATCAAATACTAACATTAGCATTTCACCTTAATAGCTAGCTTACAAGCCTTAATTAACATATTATCTTAACATATCTTTCACTTTCATCAACAACTATCAAAAAGCTCATACAATGCAAAACAAAATCATCAATCCACAAATAACATGTAAACTAAGTCAACACTAAATCATGCATCATCCAAACACATAAACAACCTAGCCAAT